>NW_026110628.1:689231-741731 GCF_024679095.1 Eriocheir sinensis | reverse complement strand
GGAGGAAGCGTCTGATAGCACCGACCACAGGACCGGCCGCCAGATAGAGACACAGACGCGGCCGTCACATCAAGGGGAAAAGTGTCGCCGCGTGTCACACAAAGGGACGTAAAAACCGGAGCCACGAATTACACTCGCTGGTCACAGGGCGCGGCTATTTAGTTTTACTTGGAGTTGGAAATCGAGTCACATATGAAACGTCCATTTAATACGGGGAATTAGAAGCGTTTTGGGGCTGAAGGTGTTTCTTGTTCCTGGGCCATTCCTTTCCTCCTCATAAATCCACGATAAAAATTATTAAACCATAGAATATGAAATCATGCTCCTATTTTTCTTTTAGTCCTGCCCTCTTTACTGTATAAGAGGACGTCAATTTACTACTATATATTAAAGACTAATTGAAATTCCATGTACGAATATCTTGATTCTTGATGAAAAAAATATTAAACCTCTGAATTCTAAGTCATGGCAAGGCTTTCTTTTATCCTTTCCTTCTTAGCTTTTAAACGTCAGTTTACTACTATCAGTTAGGATTTCTTGTCCTGTATGCTGCCTGTTCCGTTTCATTCCGTTCCTCTTGATAAATCCACGATGAAAAAATTACTAAACCTCTGTGTTCGAAATGATGCTCCTCTTTTTTAGTCCTGCCTTCTTAACTCTAATAAATGACGTCAATTTACTACCATTAATTAAGGGTTTCATGTTTTATATATCTCCTGCCTTGCTCACTCCGCTCCTCTTCATAAATCCACGATGAGTATTTTAAACCTCTAGCTAAAAATCTGCTGGCCCGGGTTCGAACCCCGGCCTGGGCAATCGACATGTATCCCACCCAGCTGTTCATCCTTTTTTCGGGCTGGTCGATAAATATTACTTAAGGACCCTCCGGGAAAGTAAACTGTGGTGACCTGGACATCACGCTGGCCCTGTGTCGGGTTAATGGTTCCCTCCCACCACAGGCTCAAAAGGCCAACGGGACGGAGATGAGCACCGCCGCCATGCGCAGCTGTAGCGTATGCTCCCAACTTTACCTTACCAACAGCCGCCCGGTGCGAGGCTGCCTCCCCGCCGCTGTTATTACTTTGTCCGCCACACGCAGCACACCGCCGGCCCGGCACAACACACAGCGAGACTAAGTGGCTTATGGCGATTGTACTTTCGCTTCTACCTTCCCCGGGCACGGCGGAGGAAGGATTATGGTGCGGCCTTTCTTGCGTAAATTACAACAACAAAAATGAACAACAGAAGAAAAAAATACATAAATAAAAAAATAGAATAAAAGAAAAAAGAAAAGAAAAAAAGAAAAAAAGAAAAAAAGAAATAAAAATAAAGTAAATAAATAAAATAGATAAGAAGAAAAACAATAAAAAATAATAAATAAATAGATATATAAGATAAAATAAAAGTAGAAACTAAAAACGATAAAAAATAATAAATAGAAAATGAGAAAAAAACAAAAATATATAAATAAACATAAATAAAATAAGATAAATACACCGTCGTAACGTGATATTTGCTGTTTCAAAATGTTTCTTCTTATGATATTCCTGAGCGGGCATTAGCAGCGCCTTCACACGTGTCCTCGTCTCGCCTATGGACGAGTCTTTAGGAGGTTTAACCTCTTAAGAAGCATTAGCTCGCGTCTTTTATAGTCTATTTTTAAACTCGTGTTAAGATGCGAGGCAAAGTTAGTTCATTATAATAAAACCTGCACACACACACACACACACACACACACACACACACACACACACACACACACACACACACACACACACACACACACACACACGAAGACCCTCCCTCTCTCCCACACACACATAGACATACAGATAGATACACACAACAACTACATTTACAACAAAAAAAAAAAAAAAACTCCCTTGACCACCAAAGTCCCGCAGTCTGTTAGTTAAAGTTACCATCCGGGCTACTGACTACAGCACGGCGATGGGTTGGAGTGTCCGCCGCGCCGACACCCCGACCCATCAACCCCCGGGTGGCCGTAAACAAAGAGTGCAGCGCCGCGGGCTGCCCCTAAAGTGATGCCAGGGTGTCCGCGCGTGCATTAGGTCTTCCCTCACTGGCCCATACTCTTAACCATCTGGTAACACTTTCCTAGAGGTTCTGTTAGCATTTCCATTGGTAGTTTTATGAGCCTAGTGTTAGTTTGACAAGGCTTCTGCACCATTAACGCTAAAACACTCATGAGAACCCGACCAATGAAAAACCTAAAGTGCTCCCAAGGTGTCCGCGCTGGCATAAGGCTGTCCCTCACTGGCCATATTCTTAAACGTTGCGGGCTTTAAACACACATATAAGATAAGGTTTTTGTAGAGGTTGTGTTAGTATTTTCATGGGTAGTTTTATGAACCTACTGATAGTTTAACAAGGCTTTGCACCATGGGGAGGCGGTGGCTGAGTGGTCAGCGTTTGGGCGCGGGGTCCAGGAGGACGCAAGTTTGTCCCGCCCGCTGCTACAACGAAGCTGGCAATTTTACAGTCATCGCCGAGTGGCCTAAGACTACCCACATGCTGTCCTGAAGGTCGCCTATCAACCTAGACTCTAGATTCTCTCTAAAAGATAATAAAAGATGAGCTCCGAGGGGGAGCAGCAAGAGCCAAGCAAGATGGCGCCTCTATAAACACTTCCCTGCGTCATTACGGACTGGGGCCGACCACCATGGCCCACCAAGAAAGCTTCCCGGTGCCATAGGCAAAACGAATAAGAAGAAAAAAAACACCTATGAAAACCCAAGTAATCTCTCTGTGTCCTCTGGCAATAGTTGCTGTGGGAGCCGAAAGCGACTAGAACTACGAGCCACTTGGCCTTTGGGAGCAAATGATGTTTGAAGCCGAAAGTGTCTGCCAATACGTTTCTCAGCCACGCCCTCTAGACACACACACAGAAAACACAAGAGAATATGAAGGAAAAGAAAAAAAAAACTCAAGAAACACCGCCACTCCGAGCACAAGGAGGCAAAGGGTGCGTGTGATGGACGGGCCAACAGGTTACGAGACCAAGGATTCCTCACTCAAAGATAGGATGCGACACGGCGCGTAAATATTCTCCATGATGACAAGTTCAGCGTAGTTTGCAGGGCTGTGTGTGTGTGTGTGTGTGTGTGTGTGTGTGTGTGTGTGTGTGTGTGTGTGTGTGTAAATTTAGTGGTCGAAATTACTTACTATCTTAAACACACACACACACACACACACACACACACACACACACAGACATACTAACTGAAATACTTAATTAGACAAATAATTAAACACACACACACACACACACACACACACACACACACACACACACACACACACACACAAACTGAAATCCTGCATTCGACAACTAAGTAAACACACACACACACACACACACACACACACACACACACACACACACACACACACACACACACACACACACTGAAATCCTGCATTCGACAACTAAGTAAAGACACACACACACACACACACACACACACACACACACACACACACACACACACACACAGCGACAGGGACAGTATTGGAAATGTTTTGTGCGATCTGAAAGGAAATACATCACTCGAATATGGCAGCGTTGAGTTTCATGACCAAATTCTCACACAGGAAGAGGAGGAGGAGGAGGAGGAGGTGAGGAAAGAGTGAAGAGATGGAAAACGATAAGAGGGATGAGGAGAAGAGAATAACGAGAGGGAAATGGGTTTAGGGATTATATCAAGGGAGGAGCAGAGCGGAGGACGCGAGGAAGAGGCGAGCTTTGCAAACACACAAGGAAAAAATGGAAAAATGAACCAGCCATATTTTCATCCATACTTTCATACACCAAACACAACTGTACATACCAACTTTTTCGTGCCATTCATAACATATACATACGACAATAATGATATACTTTTGAACGGATATTTTTTGTACTTGTATATAACGTCAACGTACACCAATATTTATACGAAGAGACATATATACCAATACATAAAACAATAGCCCTGTAGATCTTTGAATGAGTAAAAGGTAAGAAAAGTGGATGGTAGATAACTTAATCTCTCTCTCTCTCTCTCTCTCTCTCTCTCTCTCTCTCTCTCTCTCTCTCTCTCTCTCTATCTCTCTATCTATCTCTCTATCTATCTATCTATCTATCTATCTATCTATCTATCTATCGAGAGAGAGAGAGAGAGAGAGAGAGAGAGAGAGAGAGAGAGAGAGAGAGAGAGAGAGAGAGAGAGAGAGAGAGAGAGAGAGAGAGAGAGAGAGAGAGAGAGAGAGAGAGAGAGAGAATATCATCATTAAGGCATACTCATCATTTATTATCATTTATCATTCAGCGTATCTCCATCTACTTATACGTATCAATTCTGCATCCCCTATCTCCTTATGACTACGAGAATACTCCGGCACTAACATGGGTCTTAGGTCAGTGCGGCGAAAGAAGGAACGGATCAAGCCACCACTGTAACCTAACCTAACCTCATCACTTTGCATCTCCTTCCATCTACCACGCACGAGTATACCCTTACACGACGGATTATTTTGGGTGAGTGCAACGTTGATTTTTTTTGTAGGAGTAGCGAGTAGCGGGCTTTTTTATTATTTTTGTTTCCTTTTTTTGTGCCCTTGAGCTGTCTCCTTTGTTGTAAAAAAAAAAAAAAAAGGAGGAACGGATGAGAACACCATCGTAGCCAAACTAATCACCATCACTCCACGTCTCCCTCTACCTGCCTTTTTAACGTGGCAGAAGGTGAGCCTCATCTTGGTGTGTGCCTCAGTTCAGCTCCCCATCTGCCTCCCGCACCACAAGCATTAGAATAAACCAATACAAACATCCTCTTATCCAGACACCACGTTATCACACGGCAACGCAGGTCCTCAAAGTCCACACAGCACACACTCGTAATGGCAGCAGATGAACACTAGCGGCAAAGGGTCCTCATGTATGTGTGTGTGTGTGTGTGTGTGTGTGTGTGTGTGTGGTATCAATGGCCCTTCCGCAGCCTAGTCCCGTCCCGTCCTCGCCCAGCCAGCACCGATAAGGGGACCGTACACAGCGACAAAGCGTTAGCCGGGCATGCAAATGAGAGGCGGCTGAGGGGCGGACGAGGGAAGGCAAATCACGGCGGCCCAGCGAGAGAGGGAGACTGGTGATACTTTAACTGGATGACTGTGCCGGTGTGTGGTGCTGGGATGGCGATGAATATAGGCGTCGTTATGTATAGGGAGTGGATGGTCATGATGGATTAAGGAGGGAAATTAGAACTCTCTTACTCTATGAATGAATGAAGAGAGGAAGGAAGAAAAGAAGGAAGAAGGAAGGAAGGAAGAGAGCAAGGGGAATCAGAACTCTTTTATTCAATGAATGAATGAAGAAAGGAAGAAAGGAATGAAGGAAGAAGGAAGGAAGGAAGGGAGCAAGGGGAGTCAGAACTCTCTTACTCTATGAATGAATGAGTAGTGAATGTAGAGAAAAAGAGAGAGAAGAAAAAGATGTAAGCATTTCAATATAAACTGCCAGGGCGTGCCAGGATGATGCTGTATAAAAGCGTTCTTATGTATGGAGTGGATGGCCATGCTGGATTACGGAGGGAAAACAAACTTATATTACTCCATGGATGAACGAGGGAGAAGGGAATGAAGAAAGAAAGGCAGACAGCAAAAAAAAAAAAAAAAAAAAAAAAAAGATATGTACGCATTTACTTATAAACTGTAAAAAGCGAGCTTATAACTATTAGTCAATATATGAAGGAAGGAAGGAAAGAAGGAAGGAAGGAATGAGGATGGAAAAATTAAGGAAGGAAAAAGAAAGAAAGAAAGAAAAACATTATGTAGGTCCGTATATATCTATGAAGTATAAAACCAAAATCAGACTTCTCTCAATCTATACATGAATGAATGAAAGAATGAGGAAGGAAGAAAGGAAGGAAAGAGGAAGAAAAAAATACGCATCAACCAATAAACTATAAAAAGCGAAATCAGACCTCACATAATCCATATAAGAATGAATGAAGGAATGAATGAACATATAAGTAAAGGATGAAGAAAGAAAAAAGGGGATGAAAAGTGATGAATGAAGAAAGAAAGAAAGAAAGAAGAGAAAGAAACTGAAGAAAGAAAAAGACGGTGAAGAAGAGGAAAAGAGAAGGAAAAAATAAAAGAAAAAAACATAGGAATTTACCTACAAAAACTCAAAACCAGAAAAAGTGAATAACTAAAAACAGGAAAGGAAGAAAAACAAAGAACAAAAGAATAACGGGATTGAGTGAACAAACAAATGAAGAGGGGTAGAAGGGAAAGAGAAGTAACTGGTGAATGAAAAAAAAAAGAGAAGGCAAAGAAAAGGGGGGAGAAGAAGAGGAAGAAAAACTAGAAATATAAACATACGAATTTATATACAAAGCATCGCCACCGCAAAAACTGACTGACTTAAAAGAGGAAAAAGAAGAAACAAACAAAACAAAGGAAGAGAAAGATGGGACAGTATTTTATTTCTACTTTTTTTTGTGTGTGTGTATGTAAGGGAAACACAAGCCACAAATTTATCCTGCAAGATCAGCAAACCAAATTCTTTCATTCCAGAGGTGCAGCGCGGCGCCACACATATACGTTAACTTTCTCTTTGCCTCCCAACCTGATGCGACTCCTGCGCTTCGAGGTGAGGGAAGACCAACGGAAGGTGTGATAAAAGGTCCTGGAAAACAAAATCCAGCCACGTTATTTGTTTTTGGGATAAAAAAGATAACGAGTTTTTGGTCCATATTCCGACCCTCTGAAACTGTCTGGAGGTGAGGGAAGACCAAGGGAAGGTATATTGAAATGTCTAAGAAAACATAATCCAGCCACGTTATTCATCTAGTTGGAAGCAAAGCGAAAAAGAATATGTTATTAGTCCAGTATTCCAGCCTGATGTGATTCTTCTGCTTGTGTCTCGAGGTGAGGGAAGACCAAGGGAAGGTATAATATAAGGTCTACCAAAACAACTCCAGGCAAGTCATTTATAGTAGCAAGGCGAAGTTAATGAGTTTTTAGGTTCCTTATTCCAACCTGATATGATTCTTCTTCTGCCTCGAGGTGAAGGAAGACTAAGGGAAGGTTTAATATAAGCTCTGGGGAAGAAGAAAATCTAGCCACGTTATTTGTAGTTTAAAGCAAGACGAAGATAATGAGTTTTAGGCCAATATTCAAACCCGACTTCAACGCTTCTGTCTCTAGGTGAGGGAAAGACAAAGGGAAGGTATAAAATAAGGTCTAGCAAAACAAAATCCAGCAACGTTGTTTGTAGTAGGGAACAAGACAAAAAGAAAAAGTTTTGGGCCCATATTTCGAGATGGTACGATTTTTCACCTTCTGTCCCGAGGTGAGGAAAGATCAAGGGAAGGTATTATATAAGATCCAGAAAAACATAATCCAGCCACGTTATTTGTATTTGGAAACAAGACGAAGAGAATAAGTTTTTATGACAATATTCCAACCCGATACGACTTTCCTCTTTCTGTCTCCAGGTGAGGGAAGACCAAGGGAAATTATTATACAAGGTCCAGGAAAACATAATCCTGCCACGTTATTTGTATTTGGAAACAAGACAAAGATAAAAAGGTTTTAGGACAATATTCCAACCCGATACGATTTTCCTCTTTCTGTTTCGAGGTGAAGGAAGACCAAGGGAACGAAAAATATAAGGTCTAGCAAAACAAAATCCAGCCACACTATTTTTGGGAGCTGGAGGCAAGAAGAAGAGAATTATTTTTGTGCGTCCATACTCCAAAACATTTCTGGATTTATACATTTCCCCAAAGTCGGTAAGGCTTTCCAAGAGGCTGTTGTTGTCTTTCCATGGGTAGTTTAATGAGCCTTGTGATAGTCTGACAAGGCCGAACGTGAAAACACTCATGAGAACCTGACTAATCTCCTTTGTGGCCTTTGGAAACAGACAAAATAACAAACAAACACACATAGATAGACTGATATACTGATAGATACACACACAGATAGATAGATAGAATTAAAACTATCCCAACAGCTTTCAATGCAAAAATATCAAACAAACACACATATAGATAGACTGATATACTGATAGACACACAGAGATAGATAGACAGATAAAATTAAAACTATTTCAACAGCTTTCAATGCAAAAATATCAAACAAACACACATATAGATAGACTGATATACTGATAGATACACACACAGATAGATAAATAGATTAAATAAAAAAACTATCCCAACAGCTTTCAATGCAACTATATCGAGTGTTCCTTAACTAGTTCCAGAAGAAAAGAAGAGAATGTGGGAAATGGAAATTCAAATGTAATGGAAAAAGTCTCGGCCACATGGAGGAGGAAGAAAGAAAGAAGGTCGGGTAAGGATTCTCCCTCACGCCCCCCCCCCCCCTTTGTTTCCCGCCAAAAAGTTAGTCCATAGCTTTCTTTCGTACCCGGTGACTGTGTGGCTGCTTTTCTTTTATGTATAATTGTTGTGCAGGAGTTATAACGTTATTTTTTTTACAGTAAAGGAAGCAGCTCAAAGGCAAAACAAAATAAGAAGAAAAAAATGCCCGCTAAACACTGCCCCTGAATAGACTTCAGAAGAGTGGTCAAAAGAGAGGTCAATTTCCTCTTAAAAGAATTAAATTCGTGGGCAGGAGGGAGTACAGACGAAGAAAGACTGTTCCTGAGTTTACCAGTGCAAGGGATGAAGGAATGGAGGTGCTGGTTAACTCTTGCGTACGGGATTTGGACAGTAAAGGGATGAACTAGAGTAGAAAGTCGAGTGTAGCGGATCGAAAGAAAAAAACTACTCCAATAACGTCGAGCTTCTTAGAGACAGACAAAAGATATATTACCAAAACGTCGCGAGAGAGCAACTACTTCCGTAACGTCAAGCTTTTTAGAGAGACAGACAGACACAGACAGAGACAGAGAGACAGACAGACAGACACAGACAGACAGGCACAGACAGACAGACGGACTGACAGACAAGGGCAGACTCAATAATACAGACATAAATGCATATACAAACAGACACAGAGGCAAAGTCAGACATTTAAAAAGATAAAGTCAAAAACAGTTAAAATAGACAAAAAAAAACACAGCCATAATTATACCCAGACACGGACAAATGCAGACACGAACGAGAAGTGACACACACACACACACACACACACACACACACACACACACACACACAGATAGAGTCAACCGAGGGAGGGCTTAGCCGCGTTAGCCTCCCCCTACGGGCCTAAGTACTAGAGTCAACGTAAGAGAGGGAGGGAGGGGAAGAGGCCAAACGAAACCTTTTAACCTCGATCTGCAAACACGCTAACGCTGTGTCCTCGGTATTGGCAGCGCGTCTCGCGGTCGTGTCTGGAGAACCTTAGACTGGTATTAACAAAAGCTTCTGGTCCTTGTTACGACTATTCTTAAGGCCAGAGAGGAACTACGTTGGGTTGTCTGAATGTTTTCCCCGTTAACAGCGCGGAAGCCTTGCAAAACTACACACCAGACTCAGGAAACAACTAATGAAACCCCTATAACTCCCGACTGGTATTAACAAAAGCTTCTGGTCCTTGTTACGGCTGTTTTTTTAAGGCCAGAGAGGAGCTACGTCGGGTTGCCATGAATGTTTTCCTCGTTCACTGCAGCGCGGAAGCCTTGCAAAACTACCGCCAGGCTCAGGAAACCACCCATGGAAACCCCGACAACTTCCGCGAAAGCCTTTAAAAACAGATGTACTAAGGCTCCGAGGAGTTTAGTAATCTGGCCCTTAGGTTGGTATGGGGCCCAGAATTCACACGCTTGGTATTCGTTGGTGTCAGGTGAACAATAAATCGGTATTCTCAGACACTTGAAAAGATCACTCAGTCTTTTCGGTGTAAAATCAAGTAACAAAACGGCGCAGTATTACAGGGACAGTATTCTTAAACATTTCAGTCCACATGCAAACATTTCACAAGGGTTTCATAGGAGTTTGGGGCATTTTTAGAGGTACTTTTATGACCCTGGTGGTAGTTTGAGTTTACTAATAGGCCGCCCGGACCAACCCACGTGAGGCCTCGGCGTCACGGGGTGGTACTCGCGTCCACTTCACGAGCCGCATCGAATGTCTCTGCTGGTTAACAAACATCGACGTGAATGGCAGCTGTGTCTTGTTATCGTCTGCCTAAAATAGTGAAGATATTATTATGTTCTCGTTTTGTCCGTCTGTTTAATTAATCCTGTATTCCTAGACGTATCGCTTCCTCAGGTCGCCGGTTTGAAAAGCCTCTCGTAGAAGTTGCTGGGATTTCCATGGACTGTTTCGTGATCCTCGTTATAGCTTTACACGACTAGCGCACTTTATAAACAGGGATAATCACCCATGAAAACCCTGTTAATCTCTTCTGTGCCGTTGGGAGAAAGTCGTAATAGGAGCCCGGTACGTTGAAAAATGTGGATCTTAGACTTTCTTCCTCTTATTGCTCGGCCCTTGCGTGAACTGCACTCCTCATGTCGCTGTCCCAAGTTGACCCACATCACGAGAACTGCAACTGTGTCTATCGCCCGCCTATACAAGTGAAGAGGACGAAACAGTTCTGGTTGATGCCCGTCTTTTCAGCCTTTCTTCTTCTTACTTCTCGGCCCTTGCGTCCATTCCACTCCGTATGTCGCTGTTCCAAGCTGACCCATGCACATCACGAGAACTCCAACTGAGTCTCTATCGCCCGCCTATACCAATGAAGATGGGATAGTGTTTCCCTAATTGGCCGTCTTGTTAGCCTTTCCTCCTCTTACCAGCTGTCCCTTGCGTTCACTCCACTCCGCAAATCCCTGTCCCATCGTTGACCCACACCACGGGAACTCCAACTGTGTCTCTATCGCACGCCTATACCAATGAAGATGCGATCGTGTTTTCCTATTAGCCGTCCTTTCAGCCTTTCCTTCCCTTACCTGCTGTCCCTTCGCTGCTCTCCACTCCTCAAAGCCCTGTCCCATAGTTTGCCCACATCACGAGAAGGTCAACCGTCTCTCTATCGCCCGCCCATTTTGGTTGGTGTCCGTCTTTTCATCATTTCTTCCTTTCACTTCTCGGCCGTTGCGTCCATTCAACTCCTCATGTCGTTGTCCCGTGGTTGACCCACATAAGACGAGGCAAGCAACAATGCGTCCCTCGTTTTCCTCCTTTCTCATTGGCAGACGCAACAAATCGAACACAAACTTTCAGCCTCGCCGTCAGTGGTCCGCCGTCGCCCCTCTTTCAGGCTGTCCATGCGTTCGTCACCATGAGAGATTCTTTCTTCATTCCTTCCTGCGGTGATGTATAAATAAGATCCCAGCAAAATTATTATACACGATCATTATTCGCGGTAAAGAACCCAGTGGAAAGTTTTCAATATGAAGACTCAAACAAATAACATAAATTTAGTTCCACGTTTGTAGGAAAAATGAAGTAAAATAAAAAAAAACACTGGAAAACGAATCTAGACAAACAAACGCGAAAAAAATAAAAATGAATGCATCGTGTTGTGTGTGTGTGTGTGTGTGTGTGTGTGTGTGTGTGTGTGTGTGTGTGTGTGGTGAGGAAGGAAGAGAATCGGAGCTGGCTACGTGTGTATGTGATGATGGGAGGGGATGGTGATGGTGGTGGTGGGGAAGGAGCAGGGTGGAGGCGGGTAGGGGCAGGTGATTGTTGCAGGCCATCGATTCCTGGTGACGAGTGTGCGGGGAGGAGAGACAAACGGCGGGACAGGTGACAACGAGCGGCCCTGAGTCTGAGTCCATCCTGAAAAGTGTACGGCGGCGATATGTTATGTGTGTGAGGGAGGGGTAAGGGGAGGAGAGGAGGCGTGAGGAGAGGTAGTAAGGCCCATTGTAGTAGTAGTAAAAGTGTGTTGGTCGGGGTGATGGTAGTGGTAGTAATTGTTGTTCTTACAGTTTTTAGTAGTAGTGGTGGCCGCACCTCATATGCCAACGGACTCACAAAAAGTCGAAACAATCTGAGGACGTGAAGGCGGTACAAAGAAGAATGGAGCTGTGGAGGAAAGGGGACGTCCGGAAGCTACTTGACGAGGCTAAAACACTGCAGGAGAGACTAGGCAGACGTAACAGTCGCAAGAAGGACAGTAACGACAGGGCTAGAAACTTTGCTGACAAGATGAGACAAGGCAAAGTGGCCATGGCAACTAGATCACTGTCAATAGAAGATGAGGCAGCGGGAGTCCTTCCCATGACGGAAGAGACACGCCAGATCCTCAAGGACAAGCATCCAGATGCTAGACCTGCACACCCAGAAATGAAGTTCCTTGGAGACTACACCCCACCGCATCGAGTTGTCTTCGACCATATTAGCGGTGACGTGATCTGGAAGCACGCCCTTCACACGCAGGGAGCGGCTGGACCATCAGGCTTGGATGCCAAGGGGTGGAAACACCTCCTCAGTAAGAACATCTTTGGGAATCCAGCTGTGGATCTTTGCGACGCAATAGCCGCCCTAGCAAGAAAATTGGCGTCAGAGAATTGCCAACACCTCGAGCCTTTGATGGCCTGCCGGCTCATCCCGCTGGATAAAAAACCAGGCTGTCGCCCCATCGGGATAGGGGAGGTGCTCAGGAGGATCATAGGCAAGGCTGTCATGGAGGTGGTGAAGGACGACGTGAGGAAGGCGGTGGGAAACCTCCAAGTGTGTGCGGGTCAACAGGCTGGATGTGAAGCGGCCATTCACGCTGTCAGGAGAATGTTCGAAGACCCAGAATGCGAGGCGGTGCTGATGGTGGACGCTGCAAATGCGTTCAACAACATCAATAGGGAGACAGCACTGCACAACATCAAAATCAAGTGCCCTATATTCGTCCAATATATTGAAAATACATACAAGGAACCTGCCAGACTGTTCATCAGCAGTCATAATAACCAACGACTTGGAGACCCGGTGACCATACAATCCTCAGAGGGCACCACCCAAGGGGACCCAGTGGCCATGGCAATGTTTGCCATGGGAATGATGAAGCTGCAGGACATCATCCGCCATGAAAACACCAACGTCAAACAGGTGGCGTATGCGGATGACCTCACCGGGGTAGGAAAGTCTGCAGACCTCAGGAAATGGTGGGACCTCGTCAATGAACATGGCCCTAAAATAGGGTACCATCCCAACGCCACGAAGTCTGTGGTGATTGTAAAACCAGAGGCATACGATCGGGCCAAAACAGCATTCCAGGGCAGTAACGTGAAACTGTCAGTGACTGGAGAAAGACACCTCGGGGCAGCCATTGGAACAGCTGAATACAGAACCAAATATGTGAAAACGGCTGTAAAGCGCTGGGAGTCCGAACTGCAGAGACTGAGCGAGATCGCCAAAACAGAACCGCAGGCAGCCTACGCAGCATTTACGTACGGTGTCAAGCATAAATGGAACTACCTCATGAGGACAGTTCCTGATGTTGCTCCGTTACTAAAACCTCTGGAAGATGCTATCAGAAACACCTTCATACCGGCGATAGCAAATGGGAGATGTCCCAGTGACCAGGAGAGAAGATTGCTGGAGTTGCCGCCAAGAATGGGTGGGCTCGGCATCACCAACCCGCAAAATCTGGCTGAGTCTGAATTCGGGAACTCAACCCGAATCACAACCTCCTTGACCGGATATATTACCAATCAAAATGAAAGGGGTGAAGACAACCCTCAAGATATTAGGTCACTAAGGAATGAAATCTCCATAAACAGAGAAGGAAAACAGAGAGACACTCTGAGTGACCTA
The DNA here is from genome assembly GCF_024679095.1 of Eriocheir sinensis. Classification (NCBI taxonomy): domain Eukaryota; kingdom Metazoa; phylum Arthropoda; class Malacostraca; order Decapoda; family Varunidae; genus Eriocheir; species Eriocheir sinensis. Next base: position 728,001 of record NW_026110628.1, on the reverse strand, counting down.
ATGAGAGAACTCCCAGAAGACACAAGGAGGAGGACAGATATTGCACAGGAAGTGGGCGCTTCAAACTGGCTAACCACACTACCTATCAGGGCAAAAGGCTTCAACTTAAACAAAAAAGAATTTACTGATGCCCTTGCCCTCAGGTATGGCTGGCCAGTGGATGGGCTCCCAAACATGTGTAACTGTGGCTCACCCTTCAACCAAAATCATGCCATGACATGCAAGAGAGGAGGTTTCGTCTGCATGAGACATGATGAAGTAAGAGACGTAACAGCTCAGATGCTGAAAGAAGTCTGCCACGACGTGACTGTGGAACCCATGCTGCTCCCTCTCCAAGGCGAACACCTCGCCAGACGCACCGCTAATGTTTCGAACGAAGCACGAGTGGCTGTTAGCGCCAGAGGGTTTTGGACTCGTGGACAAAGGGCATACTTTGATATAAGGATCTTTGATCCCATGGCCCATTGCCACAGAGACCTGACCCTTGATGCAGCCCACAGAAGAAACGAGCAAGAGAAGAACAGAGCATATGAAGAAAGAATACAGAATGTGGACCAGGGCTCCTTCACCCCGGTAGTATTCACGACGGCAGGAGGGATGGGACCAAGGGCGCAGAGCTTCTACGCAAGACTCGCCGAAACACTGGCGGATAAGAAACAACAGCCAAGAAGCAGTGTGGTCGCCTGGATGAGATGCAGGCTGTCCTTCTCCCTCCTGAGGTCAGCCTTGGTCTGCCTGAGAGGAACCAGGTCACCTGTACCCAAAACCACCCGCATTGCTGACCTGGACTTTGAGGCGACGGTGGCTGATAGTCGTATCAACCACAAGCTCTGTTAGCTTAAAAATAAAATGTTTAGTAAAGTTTGTAATATTAAATAAAGATGATTGTCGGCCACAGTCATTGGCGGGGTGGGGCCAATGAATTGCTTTGTGAAAGGATATGAGAAAATATACCGCTCACAACGCAACTCTAATAGATGGAGGCCCGTAGTAGTGGTGGTGATAGAGGTAGTAGTAGTAGTAGTAGTAGTAGTAGCAGCAACAAGTTTATGATAACGATGATAATGAAAAGGAGGAGAAGGAAGAGAAAGAGGAGGGCAACAACAACAACAACAACAACAACAGCAGGAGCAATAATAATAATAATAATAATAATAATAATAATAATAATAATAATAATAATAATAATAATAATAATAATAATAATAATAATAATAATAACAATAAAAATAATAATAATAATAATAATAATAATAATAATAATAATAATAATAATAATAATAATAATAATAATAATAATAAAGAAAAAGAAAAAGAACAATAACAACAACAAGAACAAGAAGATAAGGAAGAAAAACAAAAGCACAACAATATACAGACAACATCAACAAGAGAATCCAGCAACAAGACAAACAGCAACAGCCGCCAGTGTGTAACAGTCATAACGTAAGTCACACACGCAGCACAATCAGAGTCAGTCCTCACTAAGGCGGCCGCTGGGTGAAGGCGTGCCGGGATGGCGATGAGGGAGATGGAAAGGGAGGACAAGAGAATGTAGAAGAATATAAAAATGACGGGCCAGGGAAATAAAGTATTAGAGAATGTAAAAGAATATAAAAATGGCGGGTCAGGGAGATAAAGTAATAGAGAATGTAGAAGAATATAAAAATGGAGGGTCAGGGAGATAAAGTAATAGAGAATGTAGAAGAATATAAAATTGGAGGGTCAGGGAGATAAAGTAATAGAGAATGTAGAAGAATATAAAAATGGAGGGTCAGAGAGGTAGAGTAATAGAGAATGTAGAAGAATATAAAAATGGAGGGTCAGGGAGATAAAGTAATAGAGAATGTAGAAGAATATAAAAATGGAGGGTCAGGGAGGTAGAGTAATAGACATTTAAAATACATAACAAACAAACAAACACAAGAAACCCATAATCAAAAACAACAAAGACAATATCAGCAAGACTTCACTGTATATGCCTACGGAAAATTTAAGCCTATTATTCACATGCCATTGATAACCTACACAAGGGCTTGGATATCACTGTTCTGGTGGTGTTGCTTCGTTCAGGAGAGGAATCAGGTCACGTTTGTCAGCGGGCGGTGGTGCACGGAGAGGCAGGAAGTGGCGATGTCCGGGATTGTTCTAAAGTGTCCCCTCAAGGTGTGTGTGTGTGTGTGTGTGTGTGTGTGTGTGTGTGTGTGTGTGTGTGTGTGTGTGTGTGTGTGTGTGTGTGTGTGTGTGTGTGTGTGTGTGTGTGTGTGTGTGTGTGTGTGTGTGTGTGTGTTGGTAATCCTTCACACTGGTCCCTGGGGCGTGAGTCTTGCAGTAACAGAGAAAAAAATCATACACACTTTGTTTTGCAGGATATTAAAAGTAAAAGAAATATTATGAATGAAGACACTCACCTTGCAGGATAACAAGCATCGTCCCGTAGCCATACACGTTTTTTATATATTGTTTTACAGTAATGGAGCAGCTCAAGGGCAAAACCAAACAAACAAATATACAACAAGTGATAATATGACAAAGCTTCTGGACCATGAACGTGAAAACCTCATGAGAACCCGATTAATCTCCTTTGTGGCTTAGTTGTTGTGGGAATACATCAAAAGGCGACTGTGCCGAGGCTGATTTTAGCCCAACACCTGAGAATACTTTGATGACGTCAGGCCCACGATATGACATCACAGGGAAAACATGTAAACAAGCACGACAATCCAGCCAAGCCCGTGCGCGCACACACACACACACACACACACACAGACAGCTCCAGTAGCTCAGTGGATAAAGCTCTGCCCTGTTAGGCTCCGGCCTGGCAGGTGGAGATTCGAGCTCCGCTCAGGCTGAAATTTTTCAGCTTACAAGGAATGGTCACTCCCCCCTTGAACAAGAGGGACGGGGGTGTGGTGCGTGCAGGTCCCAGAAGTCCCCGAAGATCGACTGTAATGAGTCTTGCTCTAAATGGGGAGGATGTTGTCTGAATATTGGTGGGCTAATAAGAGGCGTGGCTTAGAGTTAAGTCCACGACAAGGGCGTAGGGGCCGCCAGAATAGTGTGATGTACTGTGCGACCTGCAAATCAATAACGGCAGAGTACATGACGGCAGATGAAGCGGTAATAATGACAGGCTTCGTGGAGGGCGTGGACGAGAGGGCAGCGCAGGGAGGTGGTGGTGAGTGTAGAACCCTGGGACTCGTATTCTCAAAGGCTTCGGGCTCTTGGTACGATACTTTTTCTAAGGCAACAGGAATAATGCGTCGGGTTCTCAAGCGTGTTTTGCCTGTTCATGGCGTAAAAATCTTGCAAAATTACCGCCAGAAATATGAAAACACCATGGAAATACCTACAACTTCTACGAGAGCCTCTTGAAATTGAGATCCCAAGGCCTCGAAACGTTTGAGAATGTGGGTCCTGGGAAGGTATTCTCAGACACTTCCACCTCTCACACCATCTATTTCCCAAGGCCACAAAGCAGATAAGTCGGGTTCTCATGGGTATTTTTAACGTTCACGGTGTAAAAACCTTGTCAAACTATCACAAGACTCAAAAAACTACCCATGGCAATACCCACAACAACCTCCACGATAGTTTAATCAAATGTGAGGGTGTGAGCCCCGAAATGTTTGAGAATATGGGCCTTTGACTCCGGTGACTTCGTGCGTGCGTCTCAGGAACATCATGCGAACGGAAGGAATAGTCGATTAGTTCCTGACAGCTGCGAAGGTGTGTGTGTGTGTGTGTGTGTGTGTGTGTGTGTGTGTGTGTGTGAGAGAGAGAGAGAGAGAGAGAGAGAGAGAGAGAGAGAGAGAGAGAGAGAGAGAGAGAGAGAGAGAGAGAGAGAGAGAGAGAGAGAGACACACACACACACACACACACACACACACACACACACACACACACACACACACACACACACACACACACACACACACACACATATATATACGGTGGTTGAATGGATAGCGTGACGGCGCCGCGTTCAGGACGACGCGAGTTTAATCCCCGCCCGGTGCCACCAAGCTGGGATTTTTCAGCCGCCGCCGAGTGGCTTAAAACTACCCACATACTGTCCAGAAGACCACCTATCAACCCAGACTCAAGATTCTAGGATTAAAGATGAGCTCCGGGAGGGTAGCATGAGCCAGTGCAGGATGGCGCCACTATAAACACTCGCCTGCGCCAGAACGGTCTGGGCCGACCATCAGGCCCCACCCGGAAGAAGCCTTGGGCCGACCATCAGGATCCACCGGAAGAAGCCTACCGGCGCAATAGGCCACGACGTAAAAAAGAGAAAAATAATAATAATAAAAAAAAAACTTCAGATCAGGTACCAAATATTTCCACCTATACTTCAATATCCTTATAAATCATGTCCCCTTAAGACCACGCAATAACTACCGCAATAATCAATCCACCAAACATCAACACTGGAAAGACACAACAGCTAAACATTCATTAGTAACTACAACATCCTTTCAGTATTCTTATGGGAACTATAGAGTCAGTGGACCGCTTCTTCATTCACGTTAGCACTTAGACCTCATTCAATAAACATCAACACTAGAAAGACATAGCTGGTATAGGAAATTCACACGTGTCTACAACATTAAGTATGTTTATCCTCCCTAGTGTCTGTGTTACGCTTCTTCATTTACATTAACATAATTATACCTCGGCTTCTTTACCCCACAAAACATCAACACCAAAAAAAGACAACTGGCGAACATTAACTCGTAACTACAATACAGTATGTTTATGATTCCCTGAGTTTGTGGAACGCTTCTTCATTGACGTTAACATAATCAGACCTCGGCTTCTCTACTCCACTATACATCAATATCAAGAAATATACAACTGTTAGACATTCACTCGTAACTACAACATCAATTACTAGTATGTTTATGATTCCCAGGGTCCGTGTAACGCTTCTTCATTTACGTTAACATAATCATAACTCGGCTTCTTTACCCCTCTAAACATCTACATTAAGAAATATACAACTGCCAGACGGTGGACGTGGAATTCAGCCCACACGGGATTCAGCCCATGGAATTCAGCCCACGCGGGATTCAGCCCACGGAATTCAGCCCACGCGGGGTTCAGTCCACACGGGATTCAGCCCAAGGAATTCAGCCCACGCGGGATTCAGCCCACACGGGATTCAGCCCACACGGGATTCCGCCCACACGGAATTCAGCCCACGGAATTCAGCCCACACGGAATTCAGCCCACATGGGATTCAGCCCACGCGGGATTCAGCCCACGGAATTCAGCCCACGGGATTCAGCCCACAGGATTCAGCCACACAGTTCAGCCACTGGAATTCAGCCCACACGGGATTCAGCCCACTGAATTCAGCCCACGCAGGATTCAGCCCACTGAATTCAGCCCACACAGGATTCAGCCCACACAGGATTCAGGCCACGGGATTCAGCCCACGGACTTAACTCACGGGCCCACACTGTTGAATGACGGGGTTTAATTGACATGGAACCATAGAAATATGACCATTTCTACTGAACGGATTTAGAAAGAAAAATAAATAACTTAAAACAATATTATTCTTTGACTATTCATTATTTTACAGTAGTTAGTGCTCTATTCTTGAACCCAGCTTGCACCACGAGGAGGTTGAGCACCATAGCAAGCCTTTATATATATATATATATATATATATATATATATATATATATATATATATATATATATATATATATATATATATATATATATATATATATATATATATATATATATATATATATATATATATATATATATATATATATATATATATATATATATATATATATATATATATATATATATATATATATATATATATATATATATATATATATATATATATATATATATATATATATATATATATATATATATATATATATATATATATATATATATATATATATATATATATATATATATATATATCTATATATATATATATATATATATATATATATATATATAAAGAATAGAGCACTAACTACTGTAAAAATAATGAATAGTCAAAGAATAATATTGCTTTTAAGTTATTTACTTTCTAAAATCCGTTCAGTAGAAATGGTCATATTTCTAAGGGTTCCATGTCAATTAAACCCTATTCAACTCAACAGTGTGGGCCCGTGAGTTAAGTCCCGTGGGCTGAATCGTGGGCTGAATCCCGTGGGCTGAATTCAGTGGGCTGAATCCCGTGTGGGCTGAATTCAGTGGGCTGAATCCCGTGTGGGCTGAATTCAGGCTGAATTCAGTGGGCTGAAGTGGGCTGAATTCAGTGGGCTGAATGTGTGGCTGAATTCAGTGGGCTGAATCCCGTGTGGCTGAATTCAGTGGGCTGAATCCCGTGTGGGCTGAATTCAGTGGGCTGAATCCCGTGTGGGCTGAATTCAGTGGGCTGAATCCCGTGTGGGCTGAATTCCTTGGGCTGAATCCCGTGTGGACTGAACCCCGCGTGGGCTGAATTCCGTGGGCTGAATCCCGCGTGGGCTGAATTCCATGGGTTGAATCCAGTGTGGGCTGAATTCCGCGTGGGCTGAATCCCGTGTGGGCTGAATTCCGTGGGCTGAATCCCGTGTGGGCTGAATTCCGTGTGGGCTGAATTCCGTGGGCTGAATCCCGTGCGGGCTGAATACCAATGGAACCCTGCCAGACGTTCACTCGTAATTACAGCATCCTTTCAGTGCTTTTATGCGCCCGAGTGAGTGGAACGCTTCTTCAGTCACGTTGTCATATTTATTAAAATGCGTGAGGCGGCGACATTATTCAGGCAGAGAGGCGAGGGAAGGGAGGAGAGGGAGAGCGTGGCGGCGGCACAGCTCGTGTTGACACACCACTGTGACCTCTAGACAAGTGAAGCCGGTGACTCGGCAGAACCTGATGTGCTCGCCGTGAACCCGCTTGTCGTATGAACCAGGAAAGTCCGCTCTCCTTTTCCTTCACATCTGGAGCAAACGGCGGTATTGTTAGACGCTGTCACCCCGCACATCAACTATTCCCAAAGGCCAAAATCGGGAGATTAATCGGGTTCTATCGAGTGTTTTTAGGTTCACAGTACATAAGAAGGGTCAAACTACCACCAGGCTCATACAACTACCGTTGGAAATGCCCAAAACTCCTACGAAAGCCTTGTCAAATATATGTTTCTTAGGTTCATGGTACAGAGGAAGGATCAAACTACCGCCAAGGTCATAAAACTACCCCTAGAAATGCTTAAACTTCTACGAAAGTCTTGTCAAATAGGTGTGCTTCGGCGCCGATATGTTTGAACACATGACCCATAGGCGATCTCTCTTTCCTTTCCTTTCCTTTTCTTTCCCTTCCCTTCTCTTCTCTTCTCTTCTCTCTCTCTCTCTCTCTCTCTCTCTCTCTCTCTCTCTCTCTCTCTCTCTCTCTCTCTCTCTCTCACTCTCTCCTTCGCCCTCGCCCTCTCTCCCTCTCTCCCTACACCTGTTGCATTGGCCCAGACGAGCACGCACCGCCGTCCCCTTGGCAGACTGACACACTCACACACTCCCTGGCAGACGCTGTAGCTCGTTATCCCAAAGAATGGCGCACCTCGTCCAGCCCGCCGCCAGTGTTTGTCATGCACACCGAGGCCACGACATCGCCTGCCAAGGGCCGTCCGCTGAACACTGCGAGGCGAGGCTGGGCTGAGGATGATGGACATTTACACTTACGCCTTGAACTATCACTCCCTGGCCATTCACCCCCTCCCACCCCCTCCATCCTTACCCTTCCACCCCGGCAACTCCACCTAACCCCACCTTTCCTATCCTTATTCCCTTGATGATATGGATAATAGCTTGATGGAAACAGATGGATAGATGTAATATTGATGGAGAGATGGAAAGATAAATGGAGATAATAGATTAATAGATTGATAAATAGATGCAATACTAAAGGAGATATAGTAAGATGGCTGGGGATAGATAGATACAGGTAGAGTAATAGATTGAGAGATAGACAGATAGTATATTGGATATATACCAAAATTGTAGACGTATATAGAGGTAATAAGACAGATCACACACACACACACACACACACACACACACACACACACATGAGACTAATTCTGGACTATGATAGCAGGGAAGTAAAGTTTTCGAGTCGACTTAGTCCTGAATTAGGGAGTCCACTGCGGGGCTCAAAACTTGTATTCTACGCGTAAAATCAGTTCAGAAACACCACTTATTTACATTAGAGAGAGGGAGGGATGGAGGGAGGGGGAGAGAGAGAGAGAGAGAGAGAGAGAGAGAGAGAGAGAGAGAGAGAGAGAGAGAGAGAGAGAGAGAGAGAGAGAGAGAGAGAGAGAGAGAGAGAGAGAGAGAGAGAGAGAGAGAATAAGAAAGAAGGAAGGAAAAATGAAAGAATGAATGAGAACGATAGAAAAAAAAAGCGTGAGAAAAAGAAAGAAAAGAAAGAAAAAGAAAGAAAAGAAGGGAAAAATGAGAAAGAAAAAAGAAAAAAAAGAGAATGAATGAATGAATGAGAGCGAGAGTGACAGACAGACAGAGCCAGAACCAGAGAGACAGAGAGAGGTCGTGGAAAGGTCATAAACACTCGACAGCATGTAAGTCAACTGGCCGGGGCTGAGAGATTGCAGGCAAGAGGGTAATGGAGGACGTAAGGGAGAGCGGAGGCTGAATATTCATGGCGGAGGAAAGGAAGAGGACCAGCCGGGAGAGACAAGCTGGGAGGACCGTTTTCTGGGACACTTTCGGCTCCCACAACTCATTCTCAAGGCCACAAAGAGGATTAATCGGGTTCTCAGGAGTGTTTCTTTGGGTTCATGATACAGAAGAAGGGTCTGACTATAACTAGGCTCGTAAAACTACCCATGGAAATACTAACACAACCTCTACGTAGGCCCGTATTCTGGGACGCTGTCGACTCCCATAACAAGTATTCTCCCAAGGCCACAAAAGGGATAGATCGGGTTCTCATGACCATTTCTTGAGGTTCATGATACAGAAGAAGGGTCAGACTACCACTAGGCTCATAAAACTACCCACCATCCAGAAGAAGCAAGCTAGGAGGACCGTATTCAGGGACGTTTTCGGCTCCCACAACAACTAATTCCCAAGGCCACAAAGGAAATTAGTCGGGTTCTCATGAGTGTTTCTTTACGTTCATGGTGCAGAAGCCTTGTCACACCATCATTAGGTTCATAGAAATATCCATGGAAACATTAACACAACCTCTACGAAAGCCTTATCAAATGTGAGTGTGTGAGCCCCGAAATGTTTGATAATATGGATTTGATCTCTCTCTGATTATCTTCATATATGTCAGTCTCACTTGCATCAGAATCACGGCGCTCCACAAATAAGTCACGATATAACACTGCCTTTACCCTTAATACACGCCATATATCTGCATTACTCAGCCTCAACTAACCTTCCCTTGTACTAACACTGCCTATACTCTTTAATACATGCCATTTACCTGCATTAACTAACATCAACATAGCTTTCCTTATTCCCAACAATGTCTTTAGTATTAATGCACGTCATTTGTCTGCATTACCTGACCTAAACGTAACTTCCCATTCTCTAACTGCCTGTACTCTCAATTTACGCCTTTTGTCTACATACCCTAACGTCAACATAGCTTTTTAATACACACCATTTTCCTCCATTCCTTGGCCTCAATGTAACTTCCCTTTGTCTAACACTGTCTCTGATCTTTGTACTCGTCATCTCTCCGCATTACATAACATCAACGTCGCTTCCCTTTTTCTCCCGGGTAACTTAGGGTCGGAGGGTCGCGCCAGGCCATCCATCCGTCTCTCCACACAGCGGCCCGGTGATCAGTCACCAGGTTTGTCCCTCTGAGCACACACGCCATTACCCACCCTCGGAGCTCTGTACACGCTGGCCCTGCTCTCCCTTGGTGCAAAAAATGTAGGATGATGATTATGGAGTGTCAGTGGATGGTAAGAATTGAGCCTTTACTAAGAACGTTGGGAAGAAATGATGACAAGAATTCTACCTTTACAAAAACGTGGGAAAGCTAATTCAAAAGGGCTAGGAGATATGTTAAGAGTACTTCCTTTACACAAAATCAAGATGAAGTAACTCGTACACTAATCCACTGTTAGCGATACAGGAAACGAAATCACAATGGGAAATCGCACGCAAGACGCTCCTCCACACACATACACGCACGCAACTCTATGAATGATATCACACGCAAATCACTAATCCGTAAAGAAACGCAGACAAGACGCTCAACCACACTCACAAAAAACGCACACAACACGCGACTCCACCAATAAAATTACACGCAAATCGCTGATCCATAAAGAAAGGCAGGCAAGACGCTCAACCAAACTCACAAAAAACGCACACAACACGCGACTCCACCAATAAAATCACACGCAAATCGCTGATCCAGAAAAAAAAGAAAAACTGGAAGAACACTGAAGCCAATCATCAAATCAACTGAATCCCGAAATTATCTTAATGATCCTCTCAGTATGACCTCTAAACTTACTAAGGAAAGGAAACAAAGCAATTGGAACGCCTTATTTTTGCACGAATCAGTTGACAATCAGTCTTTACAATACGCTAGACAAAATTCATCAGTCTAGTGTACTGCTGCAGATGGGTCCAAAGGCAGGCAAGCAACTCCATTCCTTTGTTCACGAGTCAGCCAAGGGAACAACAGACTATGGAAGGCCTTATTATTGCACACCAGTTGGCAGTCCTTACACCAGCAGTCCTTCCACCACGCTATAGTCTGTTCGGAGCATGAAGTCGGTTCAAGGTGTGGCAGATTCCAGAATTCCCATGAGTGCAGCGCTGCCAGTTCGACCGCCAATTATCAAATTAGCACTCTCTCCCGACCTACCCACCCACAACTCACCTGTTTATCTCTCTCTCTCTCTCCCTCTCTCTACCTCTCGACCCGGGGGAGGGACCTAGGGGGACACACCGACCACCACCACCACCACCACTACCAACACCACAACGTGGCAACATGAGAAAAAATCGCTGCCACATGTCATAGAATTTATACAAATCCTTTTTATAATCTTAAACATCGACACTCATTGTACTATGTAGCTTCCTTTACTATATACGGAATATACAAAATATCGCTTTCAAATACACATGGATGGGAAATAAGAGAGAGACGCATGTACAAAGGCTGATTTGGCAGCATGGGTAGAGGTAAACGACGATACCAGCTCCACCCTGAAACGACTTCTTGCTCTGAACAGACTATAGTCAAGAGTATCAACAACAATATCAGCCCGAGTGTAGCGCCTCAGGTGGGCCCCGAGACAGTCACTTAGGCACCCTTGCTTAAGAATCGAAGGAAACGCAGCATATAAGAAGTCTGTTAGCCCGCATGAGCTCCCAGTCAGTCCTTAAACCACGCTAGTCAACACCCCCATCATCATCAGTGTAGTAGTGTATCGCTGAAGGTGGGTCTCGAGGCAGGCAACTACGCGCCTTTGTTTACGAATAAGGCCAAGAGAATACAGCATTTGGAGACCTTGGTTACCTGGCATCAAGTAGCAGTCAGCCCTTACCACCACGCTAGTCAACAGCATCAACATAACCATCAGGCCGAGTGTATCGCTGTAGGTAGGTCCCGAGGGTGTCAGATCCATCACCTTAGTTTACGAGTCAGCCAAGGAAACACAGCATATGGAAGACCTTGGTTACCTCGCATCAGTTTAGTCCTTACACACACACACACACACACACACACACACACACACACACACACACACACTATATATATAGTCAATACCACAATCATCAGTTAGACTCCTTCGTTTATGAATGGAGAAAGAAACAGACAATATGGAAGGCGCTGGCTACCCCTTATCAGCTGGCAGTCAGTTCTTACACGACACACACACATTATATAGTCAATACCACCACCAACAGTTACCCTCCTTCATTTATGAACTGGAGAAGGAAACGGACTATATGGAAGACACTGAAAACGCCTCGTCAGTTGGCAGTCAGTTCTTACACGACACACACACACTATATACTCAATACCACCACCAACAGTTACGCTCCTTCATTTATGAATTGGAGAAGGAAACGGACTATTTGGAAGACACTGAAAACGCCTCGTCAGTTGGCAGCCAGTTCTTACACCACACACGCACACCACAATCAGTTACTCTCCTTCATTTATAATTGGAGAAGGAAACGGACTATATGGAAGGCGCTGGTTACTCGTCATCAGTTGGCAGCCAGTCCTTAACCCACAAGTCACCATCAGCAGCTGAGTGTAGCGCTGCAGGTTGGTGTCCCGAGGCAGGCAACTCCACCGGTCCTTTGTTCATGAGTCGGCCGCGGGGAGAGAGAGAGGGAGGCCGCCATGAGGTCACGCCATTGAAACTCCCGCAATATCGGGATTATCTTGGAACCAATTCTCGGAGTTTGTGGTCAGTTGCCCTCACCTCTCACCGCCCCACGGGAGAGAGAGAGGAGGAGGAGGAGGAGGAGGAGAAAGAGGGAATTGATCAGGAGAAACAACGAAAAGGAAAAGGAGAAAAATGTTAAGGGAGAGAAGAAGAAATATAAGGAGGAGGAGGAGGAGGAGGAGGAGAGGGCGGAGGAGGTGAAAGTGGAGGTGGAGGAAGAGGAAGAGGAAAAGGAGGAGGAGAAAAAATAGGAGTTGAAATCAATGCAGGATCAAAAGAAAGGAAAGAAAGAGATGGCGTAATAGGAGGAGGAGATGAAAGAGGAGGAAGAAGAAAGTTAAGCGAATGAAAGAGAGTGAGGGACACGTAAAGGAAGAGAAGAAGAAAGAGGAGGAGGAGGAGGAAGAGGAGGAGGAGGAAGAGGAGACAAAAGAAGAAAAGAAAAAAAGAGGAGGAGGAGATGAAAGAGGAGGAGGAGGAAGAGGAGGAGGAGGAGGAGGAGGAGGAGGAGGAGGAGGAAGAAGAACATAAGAATAAGAAAAGAAGATGAATGAAAAGAAAATCTCTCTCTCTCTCTCTCTCTCTCTCTCTCTCTCTCTCTCTCTCTCTCTCTCTCTCTCTCTCTCTTCTTCAGTTACATAAACAACAGAAAGGCGATCAAAAGTGGTATTGGACCTTTAACAAACAGCGACGGTGCACTAGTGACTGACAGCCAACACAATGCAAACCTCTTAAACAATTACTTTTCCTCGGTGTTTAATACTAACAGTCTTCCTCTCGCTACCACCAACACCAGTACTATTGTAAACCTCGAGCATGCATTGCCTAATTTTGAAATAACAACCGATGAAGTCCTTAAAGCTCTCCATTTACTTAAAACAAATAAAAGTTCTGGACCTGACAAAGTATATCCAACTCTGCTGAAAGAAACAAAGAGCGAAATACTCTCCTCCCTCACAACCGTATTCAATATGTCCTTGCGACAAGGCATCGTCCCTTCAGATTGGAAAAAGGCTAACGTGACACCGATTTTCAAGAAAGGAGACAAAAAAGTACCAGGTAGTTACAGGCCCATTAGTCTAACTTCGGTTGAAGGTAAGCTACTTGAGGGCATAATTAGAGACAAAATTGTGAGTTACCTTGAAAGCCACTCATTGATTGGGGACTCAAAACATGGCTTCCGAAACAAAAGATCCTGCCTATCAAACCTATTAACCTATTATAACGACCTCTTCACTGTTTATGACGTAACCAAATCACTGGACGTAGTCTATCTTGATTTCCAGAAAGCGTTTGATAAAGTCCCGCATCATAAATTACTTTACAAATTAAAGCAAATAGGTATTGACGGTCAAGTAAACCAATGGATCGCGAATTGGTTGAGCAACAGACAACAAAGAGTAGTGATTGACGGATTTAACTCAGAGTGAGCGCCTGTCACTAGTGGCGTCCCTCAGGGCTCGGTCCTTGGCCCAGTGCTCTTCATTATTTACATCAACGACGTGGATGTTGGACTCAATAACCGCATTAGTACATTTGCAGACGACACAAAGATTGGTAACTCGGTTCTCACTGACGAAGACAGGCAAAGCCTCCAAGAGGATTTGCACAAAATTTCAGCTTGGTCGGATAGATGGGAGATGCCCTTTAACGTAGACAAGTGCCAGGTCCTTCAAGTTGGAACGAGGAATAAGAAGTTCGAATACGAAATGCGCGGCGTTAAACTCAAAAGCGTTCAATGCGTCAAAGACTTGGGGGTCAAAATCGCGTCAAACCTCAAATTCTCACATCAATGCATCGATGCAGCAAATAAAGCGAACAGAATGTTGCGCTTCATTAAAAGAAACTTTGTATTCAAGAATAAAGATGTAATACTCCCGCTCTACAACAGTTTAGTCAGACCCCACTTGGAATATGCGGTACAGTTTTGGTCCCCCAACCATGCAAAGGATATTGCTAAATTAGAAGGTGTTCAGCGTCGGGCAACGAAAATGATCCCTTCCTTGCGCAACAAATCCTACGAAGAAAGGCTTTCTACCCTTAACATGTTCTTTCTTGAGAAACGTCGCCTCCGAGGAAAACTGATCGAATGTTTTAAAATACTTAATGGTTTCACGAATGTAGACAGATCAACATTGTTTATGATCGATGACACTCTGCGCACGAGGAACAATGGCGTAAAACTCAGATGTAGACAAGTAAATTCAGACTGCACCAAATTTTTCTTCACCAACGTTGTAGTGCGAGAATGGAATAAGCTTCCACCATCAGTGGTCCAGTGTAACACGATTGACTCCTTCAAAAATAAGCTCGACCGTCACTTCCTTCAACTTAATATCAACTAGAGTAGAAATGCAAAGTTTTGGAGTCTTCTGATTAATGTAAAATCACTTAGGTTTAAGGACAGACCACCAAGTCTGGACCATGGGGTCTGTGTGGTCTGATTTTCTATGTAAATCTATGTAAATCTATCTCTCTCTCAATCAAATTTCCGTCAACAATTCAAGAGACTTCGCGATTCAACGACACACACACACACACACACACACACACACACACACACACACACACACACACACACACACACACACACACACACACACACACACACACACACACTCATAAATAATAACGAGGGAAAAATGGGAAGAATAAAGAAATAAAAGAAAGTCAACAAGATCACATTCCAACACTGTACCCGATTCCTTTCCTTCTGTACTCCTTTGTTTTTTGTCTGTGCGTGTGTGATGTATTTACCTAGCAGTAGTAGTAGTAGTAGTAGTAGTAGTACTAATATTATTATTATTATTATTATTAGTAGTAGTAGTAGTAGTAGTAGTAGTAGTAGTAGTAGTAGTAGTAGTAGTAGTACTAGTTGTAGTAGTAGTGGAGACAAAAATAAGACAAAAAAAATATATATATATATATAAATAATGTTAGACTACAATATATATCTTACTTATCTTTTTCCGTTATCACTCTACGAAACTGGTTTGCTGAACCCCCAAAAGAGGTGCAACTCCCTCACCTGAATTACGAGCACATTGTTTACCGTGTCGTTACTGTCTATTCCGCCAAAGGTGAGAAAGGATCAGTGGAGAAGCCTCGCCCGCCACCTTCTACCTGACTACCTGAAGCGCCCAACCCTCAACGGATCAACTGTCAATCAATTACCAGCACCAGAGCAGCCGTGCCCTTCCTCTGTCACCGTTGGGAGGAGCTACTTTTCAACGTGTTCTCACCTTGGGCTGAATATAGCTTTCATCTTAACCCGGTAGCTGCGGGGATCATGTTTCTTAATGGTCCCTTTAAGCGAGAAAAATGAGAAAAAAAATCATCACTCACACAAACCATTTCATTATATATATTATATCAAAGCATTTGTGATCAGTTTATGCATCATCTATTTTGGGGGTTTATATCATGGCACAAATTTGGCCCGTCGCTGCTACACGGTAAAGCCACAAATTTGGCCCGTCGCTGGTACACGGTAAAGCCACAAATTTGGCCCGTCGCTGCTACACGGTAAAGCCACAAATTTGGCACGTCGCTGCTACACGGTAAAGCCACAAATTTGGCCCGTCGCTGCTACACGGTAAAGCCACAAATTTGGCCCGTCGCTGCTACACGGTAAGGCCACAAATTTGGCCCGTCGCTGCTACACGGTAAAGCCACAAATTTGGCCCGTCGCTGCTACACGGTAAAGCCACAAATTTGGCCCGTCGCTGCTACTGGGTTAATGGCGCGTAGCTAAAGGGAGTGGAAACCTAACAGCAGGGATACTTAGATAAATAAAAATGAAAACCTGAATATATTGCCCGATATATCACTCTCACTTGCTTGTTTGGATAATTGAAAGTTAATTAATGAAGCGGCGTCAACGTCAATAAAAACATCCAATCTATGACCCGTTTTATCAGTCTCAAGATAACTCAATATACGGATTTTATTCACCAGAAAAAAAAAGAATGAAAAACAAAATGCAATTAATGTGAATTTTCCGGGATGTATATTCAGGGAGAGGAGCCTCCTGCGCGGACATTTTCATATATTGTGAAATTACACACACACACACACACACACACACACACACACACACACACACACACACACACACACACACACACACTATCCGGCTATCTTCATTATTCCATCTGTCTATTTACTATCTATCTATTTATGTTTATCTATCTTATTATTTATATCTCTATCTTTTTATATATCTATCTCTCTATCTATGTCTCATCCATTTATCTTTTTTTATCTATCTATCTATCTTGTCTATTTTTCTCATTAGCTGTTTATATTTATCTATCTATCTATCTATGAACAACAAAAATGGCAATGGTTAGGGCACCCACAACACAAGATTTGGCAACACTTTACCCAGAACACAATATCAACACGCTGGAACACACATTAACAATGCCGTACAAGCTTGCAACACTTACCACGAACTCATTACTAACACCAAGAGCCTCGCAACACTCCTTCCTTTCAGATCATTACCATTATCAGCTCGTAACACAACACCCTTACCCCTAATTATTGATAGTAACAATCTTGCAACACTAACACTCGTATCATTACCCACAACCCTACACTCTGCAACACTCTCATCATGAACCACTCAACAATAATAAGCTCGCAACACTCTTACCCTTCTGGTCTTTATCATCAGTTCGCAAGGATGTTTTATTTATTAATTTTTGGTTCCTTTACTGTAAAAAATAATGCAACGACCTTATCCCATTAATCCCAACACATCTTGCAACACTAATCCTCACACCATCAACACAATCATCATCATCAGCCCAACACAACACCCTTACTAAATTAGAACCAATAATCCTGCAACACTCGTACCTTCAGAACATCAACATCAGTAGTTCTAAACACAACACTGCGTCATTTTATCCCATTAACGCCAATACATCTCGCAACACTCTTAAGTTAATATCATCAACATCATCATCAGCCCCGCACAACACCCTCGCCCCGCTACTCATTAATTCCTCCTTAACGCTGCTCTGTAATAGTAATGTTACTGAGAGGAAATGAAAAAAAATATACATACACACACACACGTCCCTTTGAAGTCAACTCTAAATTCAATTTCTGGGTTCACCCCATAGTTAGAAACAGACTACGTTGCGTGTGGCATTCCACACTTCATCAACAGAGCTAAAAGAGCACCCTGATCATTTTTTTTTTACTACTTCAGGAAGTCACAGGACAGCTTTGATCATCTTACGACAGTAATTGGTCTACGTATAACACGGCAGGACATCAGCACGAGGAAGTGTGTGCCAGTAGAAGAGATACTTGCGGCAATCTTAATGTAAGGCTGAACATGAAGAATATAAACTCACATCAGATGTACGTAATTTATTGACATAATTCAGCAGTCTTTGCGGTTACATAACATTTCCACTTTCTACTTCCGGGTAAATAAAACTACCACATGCATTTCATTAGTTAATCCACACCAGAATCTATTAATATGCAAAATTGTGAAACGAAATGAAACGAGTACTCAAGTCCCCGGTCTCACAACGCCCGCACGCTAGCCACTCAGCCACCGCCTTCCAAGCAAGACCTAGCAGACACGAAACAATACTCAGATTTGGTCTAACTACTATTTCTACTACTGCTGCTACTACTACTACTACTACTACTACTACTGTTACTACTACTACTACTACTACTACTACTACTACTACTGTTACTACTACTACTACTACTACTACTACTACTATTACTGTTACTACTACTACTACTACTACTACTACTACTACTACTACTACTACTACTACTACTACTACTACTACTACTACAATAATGAGAGAGAGAGAGAGAGAGAGAGAGAGAGAGAGAGAGAGAGAGAGAGAGAGAGAGAGAGAGAGAGAGAGAGAGAGAGAGGAATATGCAAAATAAACAAAAAGGGAAGCAATAAGGATAAGAGGCAAACGGATGGTGCCCCGAAAACCATCCCAAGGTCATTCTTAGGATGATCAGTCACGTTCCTTCGGCCCTTCGTTCGGCCATCCCTGATCCGACAAACTCCGTGATCGGCGCCTTCACGGTAGTTTCGATTAACTTAATATTCTCGTCTGGTGGTTTAAGAGGCAAGTCTTGCTCCAACCCCCCTCGCCTCAGCGGGGCTGGGGAGCGTCAGGGGGCCCAAGGTCTCCCTGGCGAGCTCAGGGCCCAGGAGTCCCGGCATGCAGAGCGCCTCGGCTCCCCCGGGGCGTTCACGGCGGTGCTGGAGATCCCGAGGGTCCAGGGGCGGGGGGTGGGGCCAGCAAGACAGTACTCTTAATAACCAGATGACCTAGGTAACGACACGTTCATTACACGTTGTAAAAGGAAGGTATACTGAAGGCAATCGTGTCATCTCTACAAAAACAACAGAAAACAGGTAAGAAAAGACAAAAATCTAGGCTGGGTTCACACGAAACATGGTCAGTGGCCGCCACAAAAAGTGGCCACCAAAAAAATGGTCCCCAAGAAAAATGGTAAGTAGTGCACCCTGCACAGTGTGCACACGAGCCACTCGGTGGCGGCCACTGATGAGGTCAGTACGTGGGGTTATGGATCGCGTAGAGGTAGCAGCTGCCTGTGCTCTCTTGGCAAAAAGCGCAGAAGAAAGTACTGGGTTCACCCCATAGTTAAGAAATAAAAGATTACTGCGTGTTGCATTCCACACATCATTTACAGAGCTAAAAGAGCACCCTGATAATTTTTCTGACTGCTTCAGGAAGTCACAGGACAGCTTTGATCATCATATGACAGTAATTGGTCTGCGTATAACACGGCAGGACACCAACATGACGAAGTGTGTGCCAGTAGAAGAGAGACTTGAGGTAATCTTAATGTAAGGCTGAACATGCAGAATATAAACTCACATTAGATGTAATTTTTTTACCTAATTCAGCAGTCTTTGCGGCTACATAACATTTCCACTTTCTACTTCCGGGTAAATAAAACTACCACATTCAGTAGTTAATCCACACCAGAATCTATTAATATGCAAAACTGTGAAACGAAATGAAACATTAATTAGGTAAGCATGTAAGAGCTTATTCATCATGTCCTGAACACAAGTTATGCGTGAAGGTCATACTTATACATTACTGTGACAGTTAAAATTCATAAAGGTCAGTGTCAAGACAGAGGGAAAGCGGCGGGTGGCAGGGTGGTGGCCACCGATAGTGGCTCGTGTGCACGCTGCCATTTGAAACAACGGTATCTATCGCTGGCCACAGTGGCGTGGTCGGAAAAATGGCTCCGCCTGCCACAACTCGCCACTGTTTTGTGGCGACCACTAAAAAGTGGCCCGTGTGCATGCACCCATAGAGATGTGTGTGTTCTGTTTTGACCATTATTTTGTGGCGGCCACCGACCACTAAAAAGTGGCCCGTGTGAATCCAGCCTAAGGCTCTTCGTTCGTCTCATCAGCTCTCCTCCTCTTACTGATAGTCTTCTACCTCTTAAATTCCGCCGCCTTGTTGCCTCTCTGTCTATCTTCTATCGTTATTTTCACGCTGACTGCTCTTCTGAACTTGCTAACTGCATGCCTCCCACCCTCCCGGGGTCACCCTGCACACCACTCTCTACTAAAGCTCATCCCTTTACTGTCCACATTCCTTACGCACGAGTTAACCAGCATCTTCCCTCTTTCATCCCTCACGTTGGTAAACTCTGGAACAATCTTCCTTCATCTGTATTTCCTCCTGCCTACGACTTGAACTCTTTCAAGAGGACGGTCTCAGGACACCTCTCCTCCCGAAATTGACCCCTCTTTCGGCCACCTCTTTGGATTATTTTTAGGAGCAGCGAGTAGCGGGCTTTTTTATTATAGTTTCCTTTTTTTGTGCCCTTGAGCTGTCTCCTTTGTTCTAAAAAAATAGTATGTGATTATTTTTCAAGGGCTCCCTAAAATCAGCCGCTGGAAATGCCTCTAGTAAGCAGATGGTCGGCGTGAGGTATGATTGATCGAGTCTTCTTTGTGGCCTTTCTCCAGAGGTCAGTAGCCCGAGAGATGATTCTGGAGGATATTTTTTTTTTTTTACGGCAAGGGAGACAGCAAGGGATCGAGAAAAAAAAGAGCAAGAAAAAATGCCGTGTTACATGTTATATTTCGATAAGTTTACAGGTCAGTACAAGGTAAATGAATATCGTAATTTATCTGGTAAACGTTGTGGCCTAAATATTACTGCCTCGGTGACAGACTAAACACCAGGGTGGCAAGTTAGTGCAGTGTGAAATACAGCTTTGATTGGTTGGCTTGATCAGTGTCGTGATCATTTGGGTCTGTGGTGTCTTATTACCTTGACTGTCCACTAATCTACTGCTTTCGTTTTTAAAAGTATATACAGTACAATAAATACATACTGCTGACTAATGTATTTGTTACGAAATCAGCCTTACATTACTACGGATGAAACAACAGTGAAGTTAAATGCAAGTAGAAAAAATAATGTGCTGTAGGCAAGAGCACACGTCACCTCCACGTTCATCCCCGTCACTAGAGCCTCGGAGTCTGCGATGGACGTGAATTATATTACCCAGAGTGTAGACACAAGCATGAAAGACCACATTTTTAAACCTTTCAAGGCCCAAGAACACATCTTTGACAACGCTTTCATAGGTGGTTTAGGTATTTCCAGGAGTAGTTGTTTGACCTTGGTGGTAGTCTGACAAAGCTTCTGTAACATGGACGTGAAAAAACACTAATCAGAACGCTATTAATATTCTTTCCGTTCTTTGGAAATAGCTGATGTGAGAGGCGGGAGCGTCTGAAAATACCGACCTCAGCGTTAAGGAGGGCGCGAGCCTGTCCGGCACGCGGTTCTTGAAGCAGTGCAGCGAGGCGGAGTAATCGAAGACCCGGAAGTGTGGACCGCGGGGAGGGAAGGCTGTAAGAACGGCGGTGAACGGCATGCAAAGACCCTCGCCTGCACAAAGCCCGGAATGCACACACACACACACACACACACACACACACACACACACACACACAGAACAAAAATACCCATAAAATAACAATTCTGGGAGATGGGGGAGATGTCCTCGTGCATGGGTGGGACCGGAGGGCAGGGAGGAAGAGGAGGAGGAGGAGGAGGAGGAGGAGGGAGACAGTATCGACGGTCGGCCACCCAAACGACATGAATTGCGGCCACGAATCACAAGCCCCGAGTCGTGCCTCTCCTGCCGAGGGTCTCAGCTGCGGCCAGGTCACCAGGGACAAGAGTGCCCAGCAGCCTGACACACACACACACACACACACACACACACACACACACACACACACACACACACACACACACACACACACACACACACATACACACACACATACCGCACTTCCAGGACACACAAGTCACCTCGTTTGTTTTTGCTTTATTGTTGTGGCGATAACTAAAGTCTAAAGAGCTTTTCACTGTTTGTAGTGTTCAGTAAAGTCTAAGTGGTTTTCAGGACATTGTATGAATTCGAGGTTTACGTCTAACTCGCAGAGAAAGCTATTTTAATATTGCATGACTTATATATAGACGATGATTTATACGAGTGAATGTGTCTCAAGCTGTGTTTATCTGTTTTCAGCGGTGTTTTCATTACTCTAAGTCAACTTGATCGCTGCCAACCTTAGTCCCACCACTGCCACAGCCACAACTAACGTAACTATCACAAACAGTTTCAGCAAATGTTTCGGTACACTCAGTTCCCACGCATATAAAGTATCGTAGCTCCACCTGTGAACACTAACCACACTACTCGGCTGCTATTCCGTGTCGGCGTTGACCAGTAAATACCCCCATAGCTATACAGGAACACGAGGCTCCCCTCACAGCTTTGGATACATTAAGTCATTCCTAACGTCCTATCATTGTTAGCATCATCACTAGGTCAAATCGATACCACAACCAAGTAACCTGTAGCCACCACAAACTATCAGCAAACCAGTTAAGGTACAATGAATTCTCACGCATATACAGTACAGTAACTCCACCTTAAAGCACTAACCAGCTATTCCGTGCACACCAGAGAAAGGAATGGCTCACAAAACTAACTATTCCGTGTAGGCGTTGACCAGTAAATACCCCCATAGTTATACAGCAACACGAGTCTCCCTTCAGCCTAACACAGCTTTGGATACATTAAGTCCTTCGTGGACCCTGCTCTAAACCATCCCAGACCTTCCCGCGCCACCTGTTGTCCGCCAGTCTCCCGTTAGCCCGGCGTTAGCCCCTCCCGATGGCCTGGTTTTTCCTCGTTAAGGCTTCTTTCTATCTGAACGGCCGTGAGTTTAATCAGCGAAGGACAAAAACACCCTGCATTCTTTTCCTACAAGGTTCTTCCCAACGTAGCTACCGCCGGGGTGATGTAAATAATGTTAGTGAATTCTGGCGTGGAGGGCGTCGTTTAGGCCACTCCTTTGACCCGGGCATTCCGGATGAGGCGACGGCGCGCTCCCCTCGGGCCGCGAAACATCAGTCAGGGGCCATTGGCTGCGGCGGGAGGGGGCAAGGCGGACGGTTAAGGTGAGGCGCCTCGTACTGCCAGGCGCGACCGTCCCCACCGGCGCCGCTTGTGTGCGTGTGTGTGTGTGTGTGTGTGTGTGTGTGTGTGTGTGTGTGTGTGTGTGTATTTGGAGTAGCGGAGCAGAGGAATGACAAAACGTCCTCCAGGGCTAAATAAGGGACGGAGGAAAAGTTGATTCCCGCAGGTACTAAATAACTATTTATAATCCAGCTGATGATGACGACGGTAACTTAGCGCCAAGCCATCTGGTGGGAACTTACGGAAACTCTCTATTAGGAAGTGACATCGTTGTGATAATATTCCTTAATTAAACTGACACTAAATTAGATGATGTGTTTATAGGAGCAAAACTTATTTCTTATTGTATTGTGTTGGTTGTCCTAAAGCTGTGAAGAAAGGAACACACACACACACACACACACACACGAACGCCCACCCCCCCTCCCCCCACACGAACAAATATTATATAGCATTCAAGTAGATTTTTTTTTTTCTTCTTTCTCACCCCCTTAAGCTGCCTCCTTTACAATAAAACTAATATGAGGTGAAGAGACTGGAATCGAGGTAGTAAGTCCGAGTGTGATTGAAAACTTTTAACAGCTGCGTCCATTCAGCGATGAGGAGGATGACAACAGCTGGTGGCGGCAAGCTTGAAGCCTTATACACACCCACCCACACAACGCTCCTTCAGGAAAAGAAAAATGAGGATAAGAGACTAGAGTGAAGGTAGTTTGTCCGAGTACGAGTGATAATCTTTAACAGCAGCGTGCATTCAACGATAAGGAGGATGACAACAGCTGGTGGCGGCAAGCTTGCGGCCTTACACACATACCTAGCAACGTGCCTGGGATGGAGAACGCTTAGACGCTGCGCTCCTGCCTACCCGATGCTAGGGAAAGGAAGATATCGCTCGTGTTTATAATTTATGAGAGCTGTCTTACATATTTTTTACAGCAAAGGAAATAGCTCAAGGAAAAAAAAAAGCCCCGCAAATCACTGCTTCTATAAAAAGAGTTAAGAGGAGAGGCCAAAAGAGATGTCAATTTCGGGAGGAAGGATGTCCTGGTACTCTCCTCTTGAAAGGTCCATAAGCCCACTAACTTTTGAAATATATCCCTTTGTCGTTAATACCATATTCGACGCTAGGGAAGGGAAGATATCACTGGTATTCATAGTTTACGGGAGCTGTCTTGTAGAGGCCGACCGACTTTTATACTGCATCCCTTTGTTCTTAGTCTCGCATTCTCAGACGCTTTCGGCTCCCACAACAACTATTTCCCAAGGCCACAAAGGAGAGAAGTCGGGTTCTCATGAGTGTTTTCCCCGTTCATGGTGCAGAAGCCTTGAAAAAATATCACTAGGCTCATAAAACTGCCCATGGAAATATCAACACAACCTCTACGAAAAGCCATGTCAAATGTGGGTATTAAGTCCCGAAATATTTGAGAATAAGGAATTTAAATTCACACACATATACACACACACGCAAAAGGAAAAGGCTGCTGATCGGAGGGCGTCTTTCGTACCCTTGTGTCGGTTCTTAGCATTACAAAGCAAGCAAAGGTAAGTCAGTGGACGTCTGCTTTCCTTCCCACAGTGTCCCGCAGCAAGGCATCACACCTACCTACCTACACCCACATCGACTGGTTACCGAAAGCTTGGGAACAATAAGACCTGATTCCACGGTGAGAGAAAGAGAGGGATGACGACACAGTGAGAGAATGATGACACCACAGGGAAAGAGAGGACACCAGAGAAAGGGGAATGACAACACAGGGAGAGATGGAACGACAGAGAAAGAGAAGAAACCAGAGAAAGAATTATATGACATCACAGAGAGATTTAACACAACAGAGAGATATATGACACCACAGGGAAAGAGAGGACACCAGAGAAAGAGGAATGACAACACAGGGAGAAATGGAACCACAGAGAAAGAGATGAAACCAGAGAAAGAATTATATGACATCACAGAGAGATTTAACACTACAAAGAAAGAGATGACGCCACAGAGAGAGAGAGATGACAGCACAGAGAAGGAGGTGAAACAACAGAGAAAAAGAGAGATGACACCACAGGGGAAGGAAAATATGACACCACATAGAAAGAGATAAATGAGAGTGAAAGAGAGAATGAGAGAGAGACCATTACAATACACAAGATCATCAATACAACACACTCGCCAATCAGCAAAGCAAAACAAATGAACGTGATGAAGAAAACGAACGAAAAAGCAAGACACGAGGAGCTGCAGGGACACACTAAGGCCGGGAGAGGGTCGCCCAATGTAGAGGTTCAAGAAAATAGAGTGGAAGAGAAAGGGGACGAAGAGATAAAAGAAAGCATGAAAAAACAGGACGTGAGGAGCTGCAGGAACACACTAATGCCGGGAGAGGTGCGCCCAATGTAGAGGTTCAAGATAAAGAGATGGAAGAGAAAGGGGACGCAGAGAGATGAGAGAAATAGTGAAAAAACAAGATAAGAGGAGCTACAGGAACACACTAATGCCTTGGAAGGGAGTTGGATATGTTGGGGAGGAGAAGAGGAACGAGATGCAAAGAGACGGATAGAAAAACCGCGTGAAAAAGAAAGCCACGAAGCGCTGCCAGGAACATACTAAGATCGTAGAAACGGGTTGGATAAGGGAGATGGAAAGGGAAGGGGATACTTGGGCAGTGGTAGGGGGGTAAGATAAGGGAGGTGGAAGGGAAGGGAGATGCAGGGACGGAAGACAACCGCGTGAAAACAAAGCCACGAGGAGCTGCCGGGAACATACCAAGATCGTAGAAAGAGGTTGGATAAGGGAACTGGAAAGGGAAGGGTATACTTAGGCAGTGGTAGGGGGGGTAAGATAAGGGAGGTGGAAGGGACGGGAGATGCAGGGACAGAAGACAACCGCGTGAAAAAAAAAAAAAGACGAGGAGCTGCCAGAACGCACTAAGGCCGTGGAAGGTGCGCTCACATTGGAGGTTCAGGGAAAACAGAGCAAACTTGATAACAGGAGCAGAACTTCATCCAAACAAAGACCATGAAAACTGCGATGCCGGGGGAGCAGCAGAGGCAGGCCGTGAGAATTAAAAGTGCGGAAACAAGGGAGGAGAGTTTTGCATGCGTGCGGCGTTGTGTGTCCTGCGGGGAGGGGCTCTGGGAACACACGGACGGACGCGGCAAATAAAATATATAAAACATTTCCCAGAGAAGGTCATTACGTCAGGATCAAAGAAAATGAGACAGCCGAGTAAAAATTAGAGGACGAACACGTGAGGAAAAGCTTCTAGTGATGAAGATGTGGCCCGCGTGAAGGCTAAGGAAATATAAACTTGCGCTGACCAAATATTGCGTTATAGCGGGGCACCAATATTGCGACACAGAGGTAAGTTCGTCATCCACAGACCAGCGAGGTAAAAGCAATAGCTGCGCGTGGCCTCGGTGCTCATCTTTTTTTTTTTTTAAAGTTCCGCCTATGGCTGGGGCAGGCTTTCTTGGCGGGGCCTGGTGATCGGCCTCAGTCTGTTATGGCGGAGGCAAGTGTTTATAGTGGCGCCATCTTGATTGGCTCGTGCTGTCCCGGAGCTCACCTTTGATCCTCTTTTAGAGAGAGAATCTAGACTCAGGGTTGAGAGCTGGTCTTCAGGACAGCATGTGGTAGTCTTCGGCCACTCGGCGGTGACTGAAAAATTGCCAATTTGCTTGTGGCGGCGGGCGAGACGCGATCCTGCATTCTCCAGGATGCCGCGCCCCCACGCTGACCACTCACCCACCGCGTCCCGGCGTTAAAAATATATACACCTACTTGATTGTTGTTTTTTCCTCAGGAACATCAGTCATCAGCGTATTAACAACAATTTATTCCTTATAGCCTATAAGTGTCTTTAGAATTTAAGATATAATGTAGCGTCAGCACGCCACATAACAATACTCATGCAACAATGCGGAACTGACCCACCGCTGAAGTCAGACTCACCACCGATCATTATGAAACGGAGTAAATAACTTTGACAATATAATGAAACGATGTGTAATTGCAGAGATGAGTTAGGAGAATACCACAGACGGAGAAAGACCAATAAAACCAGACTCAGTGAGCAGAAAACACGCCAGGGCGGAAGGGCAGGGAGGGCAGGGTGTCGCGAGGCCTGGAGACGGCGGGAGAGGGAGAGAAAAAGCAGAAGAAATAGCAGAAAAAGAAAAAGGAAAGAAAGAGCATCAACAAAAACAGCAACAAGAACATCAATAAGAAAAGGAAGAAGATGATGATGATGATGATGATGATGAAGAGGAAAATGGTGAGACAGGTAGGTAATTAGATAGATAAATATAGATAGATAGATGGAGAGAGAGAGAGAGAGAGAGAGAGAGAGAGAGAATGGAAAGAAACATACAATTGAATACAAAGAGAGTGAACAGAAAGAGAATAGAGAATAAAAACAGAAATAGTGAACAGAAACAAAGTGAGAGAGAGAGAGAGAGAGAGAGAGAGAGACCAACACACGGCAAAAAGAACACACACAACTTATTTATTACGTATCAACCATAATTATTTTCCTGATAACACACACACACACACACACACACACACACACACACACACACACACACACACACACACACACACACCTTATTTATTTCGTTTCAGCCATAATAATTTTCCCGATAACACACACACAACTTCTTTATTCCGCATCAACAATAATTATTTTCCTGATAACACGACACATAACTTCTTTATTACGAATCAGCCATAATTTTCCCGAACACACACACACACACACACACACACACACACACACACACACACACACACACACACACACACACACACACACACACACACACACACACACACAAAACTTCTTTACTCCGCATCAATCATAACTTTTTTCCCCTTTGACACGTAAATCCTGGGTGCTAAATTTCTCGTATATTCTTCTGTGTGTGTTTGTTTGTTTTTCATCTTAATTAACTCTTTAGCCTTTTTAATCTTCTATCTCTTAGTTATTTTTCTATCTTTTTTGTATTTATTTATCTTTATTTTTTCATCTTTTTTTTCTGTTTTATCTTTATCTTTTATATTATTTCTCAATTTTCACATTTTATTATTTTTATCATTTTTATTCTTTATCTTATCTTTTTTGTCTTATCGTTTTTATATTCTTATCTATTTTTATCTTTTTGCTTCTTTTTAACCTTTTTTTCTATTTTTCTTCCTTCGTACCAGATCCGTCTTTGTTTCGTACACCTCAATAACCTCATGCACGATATTTTTTTAGTGGCTCCTCCTCCTCCTACCCCTTCTCCTTGTTTCCCAGCAAGTAGCTTTTCACTCCTTCCCTTCTTCTTCTCTTCCTCCTTCTCTTCCTCTTCCCTCTTTGCTGTCATATTTTCCACACGGCGCTCCTGTTTTTCACCTGTATTTCGCTGCTTTTCCTTTGATCCTCTCGTGTGTCACCCTTGTTCCCCGTCCCCTCTTTCCCTGCGTTCCTTTCCCGGTAAAACAGAGGAGGCGAGAAAAGGCCCGCCGGCGTCTGAGGGAGGAAGGCTGGGAAGGATTTATACGCGCGTCAGGCACTAAGATCGGTATTGTCAAACGCTTCCACCCCCCTCACATCAACTATTTCCAAGGGCCAAAAAGGAGAGCAGTCGGGTTCTACTGAGTGTCTTTTTAGGTTCACGGTTCAGAAGAAGGGTCAGACTACCACCTGGGCCGTAAAACTACCTCTGGAAAAGCCCAAAATCTTGTCAAATATGTTTCTTAGGTTCACGGTATAGAAGAAGGGTCAAACTACCACCAGGGCCGCAAAACTACCCCTGGAAATGCCCAAAGTCTTGTCAAATGTGTGTTTCTTAGGTTCACGGTATAAAAGAACGGTCAGACTACCACCTGGGCCATAAAACTACGCCTGGAAATGCCCAAAATTTTGTCACGGTATAGAAGAAGGGTCAACTACCACCTGGGTCATAAAACTACACCTGGAAATTCCAAAAGTCTTAGTCAAATGTGTGTTTCTTAGGTTCACGCTACAGAAGGATTGTCAAACTACCACCAGGGTAAAAAAAACTACCCCTGGAAATGCCCAAAGTCTAGTCAAATGTGTGTTTCTTAGGTTCATGGTATAGAAGAAGGGTCAACTACCACCAGGGTCATAAAACTACCCCTGGAAATTCCCAAAGTCTTGTTAAATGTGTGTTTCATAGGTTCACGGTACAGAAGAAGGGTCATACTACCACCAGGGTCTTAAATCTACCCCTGGAAATGACCAAAGTCTTGTCAACTGTGTGTTTCTAAGGTTCATGGTACAGAAGGGCTGTCAAACTATCCCAAACTATCCCTGGAAATAAGCAAGTCTCCTACGAAAGTCTTGTCAAATGTGTGCTTTTGGGAGCCGAAATGTTTAAGAATATGGCACTAAAAAGACATTCCGTGCCACACATATTTGACAAGGCTTTCGTAGGTGTTCTTGGCCTTTCCAGTAGTAGTTTTATGACCCTGGTGTTAGTCTGACCCTTCTTCTGCAACGTGAACCTAAAGAAAACACTCACTAAAACCCGACTCATGTCCTTTTTGGCCTTTGAGAACAGTTGACGTGACGGCTGGAAGAGTCTGACATTGCTAAGCTTAGACATTCCGCGCCTTCTGCCTCTCGTGCAATGAAGAGAAATGTAGTCTTGCACCTTGTGAGGGCATATCCAGCATACCAATTCCACATAGGAAACACTCCACTATCCACCAGGGGCAGAGAAAGACCTGGAAATATATGTTACCAGGCTACCAGTGAAGGCGAAATCCGTGCAAATCGCAGCGGACGGGCTAACATCTGATTCTTAACTTTGTCATTAACGTTAACGCTAAAACTAACTATTTTGAGAACGCTGCCTCGAATTACTATACATTAAACATCTGATTCTTAACTTTCTCTCATTAACATTGACGCAAAATTAACTATTTTGAGAAGCCAGAACAACTCATTTTTGACGCCGCTTGGAATTATACATCAAACATCTGATTTTAAACTTTCTCTCATTAACGTTGATGCTAAAACTAACCATTTTGAGAAGCCAGAACAACACTTTTTTGACGCAGACTGGAATTAAACATCACATATCCGAGTCTAAACTTTCTCTTCTCTTTCTTTCTGCATATCATGTAATACGAACTTCCGTTCCTCGAGTCAGGCGGAGGAGGAAACATGCATACTTCATGAAAGCAGAGGCGGGGCAAAACGAAGATCCGGAAAAGTCTCTGCTCGTGAATGTTAATCCTATGGATGCTGTTTTCTGGGCGCCCGAAGGAACACATACGGAAGCGGCGCATTATACGAGTATTACCATTATTATTATCATCGAGATCCATGAGGCATGGGCATCAAGGGAAAATCAAGAGCTGATTTAGACCCAAGCAAGTCCCCTCGATGAGAGAACCTGGATAAGAAGAGTGACAGTAAAACACAGGGAAGCACAGAAATGACGATTATATGACAAGTACCTGTAACAAATTTTGACATAAACAGTCCCATAGACGAGCAGACACAAATATAACAATAAAGAGTGATCGTGACAGTCAAATACTAGAAAACACAGAACTGACGGTAATGTAACGAGGATTCTCAATCTTCGTCATGCAGAAAATTCATACACACGAGCTCTGCCTAATTATGGGGTGGCGGTGGCCGAGTGGTCAGCGTGCAGGCTTGGTGAGCCCGTGGTGGACCTAGGTTCGAGAACCACCGAAACGCGTTGGTTTTTTAACCATCGCCAAGTGGCGGAAGATTACCCAAGTGCTGCCCAGATCTTCATATCAACCCTAACTTCAGCGACTTCGTTCAAGTGGAGCACCGGGGGGGCAGCATGGGCCAGGCAAGGTCATACGTCACGGCAGACACAAAAAATGAAATTCACCTGCGCCACTAACGGGCTCGGGTCGTCCAAGATGCCCCTCAATACAGCCTACAGGCGCTACCATTACGGAGTGTATAGGATTGTAAAATTTGATTCGGGCGGTTACAAAGACACTGGAAGTGACGAGGATTTTCAAGAAACTTCGTCAAGCAGAAAATCCATACTCGCACGTTGTCTTCCTACGAGATTCAACCCCTGCAGGTGCCCGCGTGACGCATTGCACGTTAATTAAAGCCATAAACGACGCACTCTGTCTCAGGTTAGGGCCACAGCTGTTCCTGGTCCTTGTCACGGCCTTCACCCCCATGCACCCCGTCGACCCTTCTTCATAAACGGCTCAAGTCCCTCAAAGACCATGGATTAAGCGTCGCCTTAAGGGGATTGTGTGGTTTAGGAGACACGGGCAAACAAACACACAAAGATCCGTATTCTCAGACGCTTTCGGCTCCCATAACAACTATTTCCAAATCCACAAAGGAGATTAGTCGGGTTCTCATGAGTGTTTCTTCACGTTCATGGTACAAAAGCCTTGTCAGACTTACTAGCCTCATAAAACTACCCATGGACACACTAACACAGCCCCTTCTAAAGCTTTATCAAATGTGAGTGTTTTAAATTAATGAATGAAATGTTTGAGACTATGACCCTAAGACACCTAAGAAGACAACTGATATATAGTGCGTGATTTTAGGGACACAAACACAAACATTAGGACACAAAAAGACGACTGCGATATAGTGGTCCATGAGATAGTGATACACACACATCAAGACACATAAGAAGACAACTGAAACATCGTGGTTAAGGAGACACACAAACACACTAAAACACACACAAAAAGACAACTCAAGACGTCACCCATTCACATAACAACAAGACGGGAAGATGGGAAGAAAAGATGGATAGTACCGGTAGTATAAGAAGAGAAGTAAGAAAGAGGAATGAAGAGAGGAAAACAGCAGAAGAGGAGAGAAGAAGCCTCCAAATATGCGAGAATCTTGGCTTAAAACACATAAGAAGACAACTGGGGTATCATGGTTCAGAAGACAGGCAAACAACTTACTAAGACACAATAAAACAACTCAAAACATCACTTATAAATACACCAAGTATAATTATAAGTAAGCCGAAGACATAAAAGAGACACAAAAGAAGACAACTGGGACACCGTGGTTAAGAAGACGGGCACAAAACACACTAAGACATAATAACACAGGTCAAGACATGACTCGTCCACACACAAACAAATCTAAGTCAACAAAGAGGCGACACACACCGATGTTAAACGTCTTATTCTACTTTTCCTCTTCCTCCTCCCCCCTCCTCCTCTTCTTCTTCTTCTTCTTCTTCTTCTTCTTCTTCTGCATCTTCTTTTTCTTCTTCTTCGTCTTTTTCATCTTCTTCATCTTTTTACTCATCTTTTTCGTAATCTTTTTCTATTTCATTTTCTTCTTCTTTTTCTTCTTCTTTTCCTTCTTTTTCCTCTTTTTTCTTCTTTTTCTTCTTCTTTTCTTCTTTTTCTTCTTCTTGTTCTTCTTGTTCTTTTTTTTCTTCTTCTTCATCTTCATCTTCCTGCTCCTCCTTTCCTCTTTATCTTTCTCTTCCTCTTCCTCTTCCTCCTCCTCCTCCTTTTCCTCCTCCTCCATGACCACCATCCCAACACTGCACGGGTCCTGATGCCCAAACATTTGCAAGTCGTTTCCATAATGGTCCCCTTGCCTCATTGACGACCTTCCCTGCGCCACGCCCTCGACGACCCTCCACGACTCCAAATGAAGACCAGACGACAACAATAAAAGCTCAGTTGTCCGTCAACCAGCGCCATTGTCACTTTGTTGATGGCGTATTGAGGGCCATAACACACATACACAGATAGATAGATAGATATATAGATGGATAGACAGATACAGATAGATACACATAGATGGATAGATAGATAGACAGATAGTTTATTGGCCACAGTATGCAGGTATAAATGTTGATATCACACACACACACACACACACACACACACACACACACACACACACACACACACACACACACACACACACACACACACACACACAAGATCCAGATTAACTATACTTTTTTTACCTTTCAAACTTAAAATCCTAATAACTTAACACAAACCAGCCTAATCTAACCTAACCTAACTACCAAACCAACACTAACAACCTTCTCATAAGTAAACATTCAACTGGAGTAGGAACCATCACCCCACACCAGCACTCCTACCACTTCAGGCAAAGGAGACAAGGTGGGGGTGGTGATGACAGTGGTGATGGTGGTAGTGGTAGTGGTAGTAGTAGTAGTAGTAGTAGTAGTAGTAGTAGTAGTAGTTAGTTAGTTAGTTAGTAGTAGTAGTAGTAGTAGTTGCTATCCATATACAGGGGACTTGTCCGCCCTCGTATGGGGTACGCATCTCACGTGTGGGGAGGCTCCACTCACACAGCTCTTCTGGACAGAGTGGAGTCTAAGGCTCTGCGTCTCATCAGCTCTCCTCCTCCTACTGATAGTCTTCTACCTCTTAAATTCCGTCGCGATGTTGCCTCTCTTTCTATCTTCTATCAATATTTCCACGCTGACTGCTCTTCTAAACTTGCTAACTGCATAGCTCCCCCCCTCCCGCGGCCCCGCTGCAGACGACTTTCTACTTATGCTCATCCCTATACTGTCCAAACCCCTTATGCAAGAGTTAACCAGCATCTTCACTCTTTCATCCCTCACGCTGGTAAACTCTGGAACAATCTTCCTTCATCTGTATTTCCTCCTGCCTACGACTTGAACTCTTTCAAGGGGAGGGTGTTAGGACACCTCTCCTCCCGAAATTGACCTCTCTTTCGGCCACCTCTTATGATTCGTTTTTAGGAGCAGCGAGTAGCGGGCTTTGTTTTATTATTGTTTCCTTTTTTTGTGCCCTTGAGCTGCCTCCTTTGTTGTAAAAAAAAAAAAAAGTAGTAGTAGTAGTAGTAGTAGTAGCATCGGTGGTGGTATCCATGCCATTCCATCGTTTACCGTAATACAGCGAAGAGTCGCACGCAAACCAAAGCGATATTCTATGGCTGCGTGTTACGTGTGTTCCATCCATCAGCCGTATGCCTTGTTGCTACGTGTTGGGGAAGGGGAACACGAGGAAGGAGGAGGAAAAAGGAGCGGAAGCATCACCATAAACGACCCCCACCCAGGGCTGCGGCACCACATCCTTCCTCCTTGCCATCAACAGGTGGTGTGTGTGTGTGTGTGTGTGTGTGTGTGTGTGCAAAGAAATGGTCGCTTATAAGCGGAGAATGCGGAGAAAATATGGAAATTGAAAAAAAGATAAAACCAAAAAAATGAATAGAAAATGAGATGAAAAAATAAAAATGAGATAGAAAATGAGGATGAATGAAATACAAAAATAAAAATGATGGAAAAATGGAGATGAGATGAAAAAATAAAAGTGGATGAAATGAAAGATGAGTGAAAGAAATGAGACGGAAAATAAAAAATGAGATGGAAAATGAAAATGAATGATAAACAATAAAAAGAAAAGAAAAAAAATAATATGAATGAGATGAAAAATAAAAGTGAATGATATAAAAAATTAAATGAAAAAATGAGAGGAAAACGACTGATGAAAAATTAAAGTCGAAGAGAAAGAAATCGCGCGCACACACACACACACACACACACACACACACACACACACACACACACACACACACACACACATGGCCCGGTGGCTCAGTGGATAGAGCGTCTGCCTTACAACAAGAAGGACCGGGGTTCGATTCCCCGGCCGGGTGAAGATAAGTTGGGCTTAGCTTCTTTCACGTGTAGCCCCTGTTCACCTAGCAGTGAGTAGGTACGCGACGTCAGGCAAGGAGTTGTGACCTCGTTGTCGCGGTGTGTTGTGTGTGAGTGGTCTCAGTCCTACCCAAAGATCGGTACTACGAGCTCTGTGCTCTTCCGTAGGGGAACGGCTGGCTGTCTCGAGAGAGACCCGCAGCAGACCGAGCGTACCCCTGTACCGAAGGTAAATGAGGATCAAGCCTCTCCCGGTAACCCCTGAAACTACATCTCACCCCATCGTGAGCAGTCCAATTTAATAATAGCTTTTATTTATTTATTTATTCATTTTTTTCTGACTCAACTACATACAGTGTTTACTGACCCTTTTTCGTTTGTCTCAGGCAGCCTGCAGCACGAGTACAACCTGAAGACAATAGTTTCCCCCACAGCTTAGGTCACCAGTAGCGTAAGTTTAGGGTAGTAATTTCCTCTTATTTCTCTCTTTGCTGTAAAATTTCCATGTCCCTTTCTTCCTTAAAGGTACATGGTGTTCTCTTCTAACTGTTTCCTGCCGGCACGTTGCCGGAGGGAGAGGTGGGTGGGGAGGAGCCTTCATCTATTCTGTCCTGTCCTACCACACGTAGATTACTAGTAGTAGCGGTAGCAAACAGACACCCTCGCCATAGACCGACAGGTCTTCTGGTGTCTGTTCTTCGTATGTATTCCTATGTATCATTTCTCCTTAACTCTCTCTCTCTCTCTCTCTCTCTCTCTCTCTCTCTCTCTCTCTCTCTCTCTCTCTCTCTCTCTCTCTCTCTCTCTCTCTCTCTCTCTCTCTCTCTCTCTCTCTCTCTCTCTCTCTCTCGTCACAGCTGATGATCATTGTATAAAAGGTGTATAACGCAGTATGGCCACACGTAAGACAACAGAGACCAAACATTACAAAGGAAAAGCAAGAACCAACGTCAGTAAAAGTGGAGAGCAAACAGACCAGAACGACCAAGGAGAGAGATGGATATGGTGAAGGACTGCCAGCGTGTGTGTGTGTGTGTGTGTGTGTGTGTGTGTGTGTGTGTGTGTGTGTGTGTGTGTGTGAGGGGGGGTAGAATGGAACGGCGGGTAATGCGGCGATGGAGGCTGATAAGGCGGAACAGATGAGGTGGGAAAGGCAGAGAGAGTGGCGGGATGAGTGGCAGAGTGAGTGAACCAGCGGGACGCGGGTTTGGTGCTCTCAGCCGCTTCCTTCCACCCCACACATCAACTGTTTACAAAGGCCAAGAAGGAGATTAGTGGGGTTCTCGTGAGTGTTTCCTTTGGGTCAGACTACCACCAGGGCCATAAAACTACCCCTGGAAATGCCTAGAACTCCAACGAAAGCCTTGTCAAATGTGTGTTCCTGGGAGCCGAGATATTAATGAATGCGACCTCATGATACACACACACACACACACACACACACACACACACACACACACACACACACACACACACACACACACACACACACAGAGGGTCATTTGCTGCCTCAGAGCGTTGGTTAGTTGCGGGAGATTGTGGACTTCAGGGGGTCGTGTTATGCATGGCTCTGATAACCGATAAACAGCTGAAGTAGTTAGGGTCGTCTTCTTAAACATTTCAGCGCCCTGGCACACACATTTGACAAGGCATTAATAGGAGGTTTGAGCATTTCCAAAGGTAGTTTTATGACCCTGGTGGTAGTGTGGCCCTTCTTCTGTACCATGAACGTAAAGAAACACTCATGAGAACGCGTTTAGATGATACAGTATTAGTAACAGATAGTGAAAGAAGTGAGGGTCATATTATTAAACATTTCGTCCCTCAAGCACACACAAATGTAGCAGTTTCATTTCGTAGGAGTAGTGGAACTTTCCATGGATAGTTTTATAACCCTGGTGGCAGTGTGGCCATTCTTCTGTACCATGAACGTAAAGAAACACTCATGGGAACGCGTTTAACCTCTTTATTGACCTTTAGAAAGAGTTGATATAAGAGAAAGAAGCGTCTCAGAAACCGACCTAAGAATCTCAACCCAGGAACTGCAGACGGCCTCCTACAGACTCATGTTCTTAGGCTCTTAGAAGTAGACCTAAAAACTGTTAATGGGAAGAGTGGTAACCAGGAACTGTAGAAGTGATAAAAGTGATAGTAATATAGTAAGATAGTAACTGTAGAAGTGATGAAAGTGACGGTAATATAGTAAGATAGTAACTGTAGAAGTGATGAAAGTGACGGTAATATAGTAAGATAGTAACTGTAGAAGTGATGAAAGTGACGGTAATATAGTAAGATAGTAACTGTAGAAGTGATGAAAGTGACAGTAATATAGTAAGATAGTAACTGTAGAAGTGATGAAAGTGACGGTAATATAGTAAGATAGTAACTGTAGAAGTGATAAAAGTGACGGTAATATAGTAAGATAGTAACTGTAGAAGTGATGAAAGTGACAGTAATATAGTAAGATAGTAACTGTAGAAGTGATGAAAGTGACAGTAATATAGTAAGATAGTAACTGTAGAAGTGATGAAAGTGACAGTAATATAGTAAGATAGTAACTGTAGAAGTGATAAAAGTGACGGTAATATAGTAAGATAGTAACTGTAGAAGTGATGAAAGTGACGGTAATATAGTAAGATAGTAACTGTAGAAGTGATGAAAGTGACGGTAATATAGTAAGATAGTAACTGTAGAAGTGATGAAAGTGACGGTAATATAGTAAGATAGTAACTGTAGAAGTGATGAAAGTGACGGTAATATAGTAAGATAGTAACTGTAGAAGTGATGAAAGTGACGGTAATATAGTAAGATAGTAACTGTAGAAGTGATAAAAGTGACGGTAATATAGTAAGATAGTAACTGTAGAAGTGATGAAAGTGACGGTAATATAGTAAGATAGTAACTGTAGAAGTGATAAAAGTGACGGTAATATAGTAAGATAGTAACTGTAGAAGTGATGAAAGTGACGGTAATATAGTAAGATAGTAACTGTAGAAGTGATGAAAGTGACGGTAATATAGTAAGATAGTAACTGTAGAAGTGATGAAAGTGACGGTAATATAGTAAGATAGTATATAACTGTAGAAGAGATAAAGAGGAGGAGTCTGGACCTAAATAACAGGATGGACTCAGGCTGGGGAAGGATACAGGCAGGAACTAGTTTATGAATAACGTGGTGAAGGAATGGAACAGACTGAGAAGAGTGTGTACAGCTTAAGAACATACGATTTTTCTGTCCCAAAAACTCAAGCAGACAGACCCGACAGGAAAACAGGTTGAGAGGTGAAATCAGAACCTTTACTGGAGCAGGACTGAGTGTGCTGATGTTAAAGAGAGAGCTGGATAACGTTTGGGAGGGAATTTGTACTGTGGTAGCTAATGATTCTCTCTCTCTGTTGGGCTTCATTAAAATAAACTTTTTTATTTAAGAATAAAGATGTAATACTCCCGCTCTACAACAGTTTAGTCAGACCCCATTTGGAATATGCGGTACAGTTTTGGTCTCCCCACCATGCAAAGGATATTGCTAAATTAGAAGGTGTTCAGCGTCGGGCAACGAAAATTATCCCTTCCTTGCGCAACAAATCCTACGAAGAAAGGCTTTCTACCCTTAACATGTTCTCTCTTGAGAAACGTCGCCTCCGAGGAAAACTGATCGAATGTTTTAAAATACTTAATGGTTTCACGAATGTAGACAGATCAACATTGTTTATGATCGATGACACTTTGCGCACGAGGAACAATGGCGTAAAACTCAGATGTAGACAAGTAAATTCAGACTGCACCAAATTTTTCTTCACCAACGTTGTAGTGCGAGAATGGAATAAGCTCCCATCATCAGTGGTCCAGTGTAACACGATTGACTCCTTCAAAAATAAGCTCGACCGTCACTTCCTTCAACTTAATATCAACTAGAGTAGAAATGCAACGTTTTGGAGTCTTCTGATTAATGTAAAATCACTTAGGTTTAAGGACAGACCACCAAGTCTGGACCATGGGGTCTGTGTGGTCTGATTTTCTATGTAAATCTATCTATGTAAATCTCTCTCTCTCTCTCTCTCTCTCTCTCTCTCTCTCTCTCTCTCTCTCTCTCTCTCTCTCTCTCTCTCT
>NW_026110628.1:671731-686731 GCF_024679095.1 Eriocheir sinensis | reverse complement strand
GAGAGGAAATAAGGGATCATGTATATAGGACAAGACATAAAAGAGTATAGTTAGATTAAATGGATTTGAATGAGGGCGAGAAGATGAAATAGGTATAGGTATAGGTATAGGAGATGAAATACTCGTTGTCTATAATACAAGAGGAAAAAGAACAACAGACAAGAAGGAAATCACATGAAGGAGTACAGTCAGATTAAATAGGAAGTGTTGAAGTGAGGGCAAGAAGAGAGGAAAGGGTATAGCAGAAAAAAAGTCGTTCCATCTATGAATTTCAATACGATAAAGAACAGTCGACACATGCACTTCAGCTGTGAAATTAAAAAGACAACGAGGTGCTTGCAACATGAATACTTTACACCCGTTAAACAAAATAGGAAATGTTGAATGTGAGAAGCGAGGAAAGGGTGTAGATGATGAAATAAATGTTCCGTCTGTGAAATTAAATAGGAGATGAAAAGTAAAGGAACAATAAACCAATGATCTTTAGACACACGTGATATTAAATAGGAAATGTTAGATTGAATAAAAGAGGAAAGTGAAGGGAACAGCAGATGAAATATTCGCTCCGGCTATTAAGTAACATACGAAAAGATGAAGAACAGTTATCGAGTGAAAGTCAGCTGTTAAATTAGATAGACAACGGAATTATTGCAACATGAATACCTTAAACACGTTAGATTAAATAGGAAATGCTGGGTTGATCGCAAGAGAAAAGGAAGGGTGTGGCAAATGAAATGTTCGTTCCGTCTATGAAATTATACACGATAAGAAGTAAAAATAACAATAGAAAAATCCACTTCAGACACACGTGATATTAAATAGGAAATGTTGAAATGAATAAAAGAGGAAAGTGAAGGGAACAGCAGATGAAATATTCGCTCCGGCTATTAAATTACATACGAAAAGAAGAAAGAACTGTGACGAGTGAAAGTCAACTGTTAAATTATAGACAACGAGGTCCTTGCAACATGAATAGCTACCTTACACAAGCTATATGAAATAAGAAATATTGGGGATTGAATGCGAGAGGCGAGGAAAGTGAAGGTTATAGAAGAAATATTCGTTCCGTTTATGAAATTATACACGAGAAGAAGTAAAACAACAATAGAAAAATCCACTCTAGACACACGATATTTAAACAGAAAATGTTAATTTGAATAAAAGAGGAAAGTGAAGGTTATATATGAAATAATTCGCTCCGTCTGTCAAATTACATACGAAAAGATAAAAGAACAGTCGACGAGTGAAAGTCAGCTGTTAAATTATAGACAACGAGGTCCTTGCAACATGAATAGCTACCTTACACAAGCTATATGAAATAGGAAATATTGGATTGAATGCGAGAGGCGAGGAAAGTCAAGGTTATAGATGAAATATTCGCTCCGTTTATGAAACTATACACGAGAAGAAGTAAAACAACAATAGAAAAATCCACTTCAGACACACGTTATTTAAATAGGAAATGCTGAAATGAATAAAAGAGGAATGTGAAGGGAATAGCAGATGATATATTCGCTCCGTCTATTAAATCACACACGAAAAGATGAAGAACAGTTGACGAGGGAAAGTCAGATGTTAAATTAAAATGACGAAGACCTTACACACGTTAGATTAAACAGGAAAAGCTGAACTGAATATAAGAGGAAAGGAAGGGTATGGCAGATAAATTACTCGTTCCGTCTATGAAATTATATACGAGTAGAAAAGTAAAAGAACAGGTCGGGGTAGCGAGAAAGGAAACAGGAATTATACGTAGTGAAGGAGTACAGTCGGAAATATAAATGACTGGACTGAATGCGAGAGGAAAGTGAAGGCTAAGGCAGATGAAAGAGTCGTTCCTTCTATGAATATAAATACGAGAAAGAACAGCTGGCACATGCACCTTAGCTGTTACATTAAAAAGACAAGTTAGTGTTCGCAACATGAATGCTCTACACGCGATAAATGAAATAGAAAATGCTGAACTGAATGCGAGAGAAAGGGAAAGGGTTTGGGAAATAGATATATATACACGAGAGAGAAGGTAAAAGAACGACAGAGAAATGCACCATGGCAATTATATTAAAACAACGAAGTGCTTACAGCATAAATAATGCCTAATAATACCTTTGTCACGATAAATCATATATGAAATAATGAACTGAATGCGAGAGGAAAGGAAAAAGTATAGATGAGAGAGAGAGAGAGAGAGAGAGAGAGAGAGAGAGAGAGAGAGAGAGAGAGAGAGAGAGAGAGAGAGAGAGAGAGAGAGAGAGAGAGAGAGAGAGAGAGAGAGAGAATGCCGGCTAGATGTGCCAAGTTTAATTAATGTATTCCGCCCAGCAGTAGCGAGGCTGTGGGGGAGAAGAAGAACGCGTCGGGCAGCAGCAGGGAGCAGGAGAAAGACGGGACACAGGTCGGCACTGTCAGACGCTGCCGCCTCTCACATCAACTGTTTCCAAAGGCCAAAAAGGGGATGAATCGGGTTCTAATGAGCGTTGTTTTTAGGTTCGCGATACAGAGGAAGGGTCAAACCACCACCAGGGTCATAAAACTACTGAAGGAAATACCCAAAACTCTTATGAAAGACTTATAAAACATGTGAGCTTGCGCGCCGACAGTAGCAGGAGAGCGACAGTTATAAGATTAATAAGAACATAAGAACGTAAGGAGTCTGCAAAAGGCGGATATTATTGAACTGAGGGAGTCTTTTATGGCGCATATTCTCAAACATTCGGGTCTTGCAAATATGCCTACATTTACTAGGCTTTCGTAAAGGTTGTGTTATTGTTTCCATGGGTAGTTTTATGAGCCTAGTAATGGTTTGACAAGACATCTGTAACGTCTGCACCATGCGGGTGGAAAATAATACACGAGAACAAATTAAAAACATAGACAAAGAAAAGAGTAAAACGTGCAAAAAATGACCTTAACATCGCCAGGCCAAGGAGAAGACCAAACCAGACCAGCCATTCCCTCTACGACTGCAGACACAACTTGCTCTCGGGGTGTCTGTGTCTGTGTCTTTGAGCAACGTAAAGGCACAAACAACTAAATCATGCAACAATCCGTGAGGCAGGTATGTGTGTGTGGCAGCCTGGGAAGGGGGTGGGCGAGGTACTTTCCTTACGACTAAAGAATAAAGAATAATTTACCTTGTGCAAGGCATAAAGTACCACTAATAGGTAGTTGCCAAATCTTAAGTTCATAAAATACGTAGGTACATTACTTTCATTACAAACATAAAACACAATTTTAGGAGATCCACAGTAATTAAACTTACCTGCTTGACATAATTCCAAAGGCATTCTCAACTACCCTTCTTGCCTGTAGTTTCTTACTTCTAGTCTGTACTTGAAGATACGTTCTTCTTGGCTCATGTGCCTGCGCTAAAAGGGCTTCATCATCCACGTTCGGAGAGCGAAAGCATCATCGGCCTGATAGGTAACTGGCTTGTTGTCGTTTGACAGGGGTTCAGGATCAGGTAAGCCAACTGTGCTCGCTTCTAGAGCCTTACAGAGTTGCGTGTCAGAAAACAACACCATCAGATGAATGACCATAAGCCCCGACGTCCACGTACAGGAATTTATAATCAGCATCCACCAACCCCAACAGTACATTGGAGTGGAATCCCTTAGTTGAAGTATAGAGACCCACCTGAAGGAGGACACCTTATGGGCACATGTTTGCCATCCAGGGCACCCATGGTGTGGTGAAAGTCCCACCGGCTTGAAAACTCTTTGGCAACCTTCATCCACTCCTCGGGATTTTCAGGGCATGGCATTACTTCTTCCAAGTACTCGCTGATTATTGCCTCACGGGTCTCTGGAATGATCTTGCTTATCGTGTTAGGGGCCGTTCTTAAAGCATACGACAGACTCTTGTAGCTGTCTCTTGTAGCAAGATAACGTAGTGTTATTGCCAGGCGCATCCCAGGTTCAAGTGCCTTTCTCCAGAATGTGCCCTTCTCAATCCTATGCGTAATCCTTGAAACCACTTCGTCAAACACTTCTTTGGGCATCCGCAGGTAGCTCCTATAGCTTTTGGTATCTTCGAGAGAGAGTTCTTGGACTAAATGATCATAATGGCCAAACTCATGTCGCCTCAAAAGCCACTGCCTCGTCCAGTACGACCTCTTCTTTTGCTTCTTTTTTTTTCCCGCAGTTCCATTAAGACATGATCTGTCTGGATCTCCTCTGCTAGAAGGTCCAACTCCAATTGTAACAATTCTATTTCAGGACAAGGCGACAGCATCTCGCACACGTGGAATCACTCCCTCTCAGGCACAGACGTAATATGTGGAATGAAAGGAAAATACTCGACCTTCTCCATCTTGTAATTTACAGCGAAGTCACGGCGGAGTCACAGTGGTGTTTCAGCGGTGTCGCACTAGTTGCAGCGGTGTTACAGCGTGCAAAAATGCCTTTAACATCGCCAGGCAAAGGAGAAAACCAAACCAGATAAGTGGATGAGTAGTGACGTCACCCTTTCCCCCTCTCTCTTAAAGGAAGGCCAATGATCGGATTGACAAAAAAGGGCATTCGGTATAAGTCATTCGTGCTAGATGATGCAAGACAATAATGGAAACTCAATCAGTAAATGGATAAGTATTGCCACCACCCTCTTGCCAGTGATCTAAGCGTCTCAACGGGGCATTGGGTCTGAGCGAATCGTGTGCAGTCATCCCTATGTAAACTTCCACTGTGTCTTACGGTGCGTCAAGTGAAGCGAGTCCTGCCGCCATGACCTCCTACAGCAGGGACACAACACGTACGCAGCAGCAGCGCCTAGAGACAAACCAGATTGACAAGACCACTTTGGCGTTGGCTATCCACTTTCTATCTATCTGTCTATCCATCCATCTATAGCTAACATATGAGAGGAAGAGATAGTGACTGTGTGGTAGCCAGGGAGGAAAGAACCCAAGGAAACCATTGCAAAAACGACTTCCCCAATCTAATCCAGTCCAGTCCAGTCCATAGTAAGCGTGAGATTGCCTTTGTAACGGCTCCCAGTTTGTAGTTCATAGTTTGCAGGAAGGTCGGTAGATGAGGTGAGTGAATACTGCAATCAACACCTTTATGCAAGTCAGGTGGTCATAACGTCATATTCAAGGAGCGTTGGGCATAAGTCAATCAAGAGGCAGGTAAGGGAGGTAAAGGTGAGGTTTGGGGCATACACTATGGCAGCGCGTGGCCTCGGTGCTCATTTCCGTGCCAATGACTTCTCTGCAATGTCTCTGGGTCTTGGCTTGCAGGGGTCATCTTCAGGGCTCATCTTCGCCACCGTCCCTTGAGTCTGATTAGCTTGAGTTCGCCACCATCCCTCCCACGTTACCTCACGGCACAGGTTAGCGCGGGTTCTCACCTCCACACCCTCGACCGCTCCCTCCCTCCCGCCTGGACGCAAGGGTGCAAAACTGGGTAAGAGGACGAGAGAGGCAGCTGCTATTTTAAGGCACAAGAGTTCCCCGAAATTTGAACTCTTTGTCGCTTTGGTGGATCTGAGCGGCGCCGGCGACGTGATCATCCTGAGTTTAGTGGTGATATTGAACTTTCTCTTCGTCGTCCATGCCCATATAACACTTGGAGAAGATGATAATGATGAAAATGTAGTAGTAATAGTAGTAGTAGTAGTAGTAGTAGTAGTAGCAGTAGTAGTAGTAGTAGTAGTAGTAGTAGTAGTAGTAGTAGTAGTAGTAGTAGTCCTGGCTGTCCTTCTCCCTCCTGAGGTCAGCCTTGGTCTGCCTGAGAGGAACCAGGTCACCTGCACCCAAAACCACCCGCATTGCTGACCTGGACTTTGAGGCGACGGTGGTTGATAGTCGTATCAACCACAAGCTCTGTTAGCTTAAAAATAGAATGTTTAGTAAAGTTTGTAATATTAAATAAAGATGGTTGTCGGCCACAGTCATTGGCGGGGTGGGGCCAATGAATTGCTTTGTGAAAGGATATGAGAAAATATACCGCTCACAACGCAACTCTAATAGATGGAGGCTACTACTACTAAAAGTAGTAGTAGTAGTAATAGTAGTAGTAGTAGAAGAAGAAGAAGAAGAAGCACAGAAGAAGAAGAAGAAGAAGAAGAAGAAGAAGAAGAAGAAGAAGAAGAAG
The DNA here is from genome assembly GCF_024679095.1 of Eriocheir sinensis. Classification (NCBI taxonomy): domain Eukaryota; kingdom Metazoa; phylum Arthropoda; class Malacostraca; order Decapoda; family Varunidae; genus Eriocheir; species Eriocheir sinensis. Next base: position 680,639 of record NW_026110628.1, on the reverse strand, counting down.
AAGAAGAAGAAGAAATAGAAAAAGAAGAAAAGAAAGAAGACACTTCGGCACCCAGGCACACACATTTGATAAGGCTTTCGCAGGAGTTATGGGAGACATGTTCAGGGATATTTTTGTGACCCAGGTGGTGGTCTGACGAGGCTTCTGCACCATGAACGTGAAAAAACTCTCATGGAAACGTAATTAATTGCCTTTTCGGCCTTTGGGAAATAGTTGATGTGAGAGCCGAAACCGTCTGAGAATACAGACCTATAAGTATTTAAATGCCGGTCCTAATATCTCTCTCTCTCTCTCTCTCTCTCTCTCTCTCTCTCTCTCTCTCGCCTTACGAAGAACAACAACTCCTCCTGCTCCTCCTCCTCCTCTTTCATCCTGACATATGAGGGACGTTGACACACACACACACACACACACACACACACACACACACACACACACACACACAGGAGTACCCTGAGTAGGAGGTAGCAAGCGGTCAACAGACAGTGATGAAGCAACAAGTGGGTAATTCGTCTAAATGGTGACGAACACAACACCGTAACTCGACACCACACTCTAACTTCATAATGGCGGGTAAGGGAGACGAGGAGGAAGAGGAGGAGGAGGAGGAGGAGGAGGAGAGGGGAGAGAGGAGAAAGGTAAGGTATGAGGCTGGGGTAAGAGGGAGGGTGAAAAGAAGCCACTCGACACCTCTTGAAGCATTCTGGCGGCGACTTGAATGTGGAGCGATTCTTAGAACACAGTCTGCTGCCTTTTAAACGTGTTCCCTTGCTTCCCACACCTTATTCTCTGCTTGTCCTTCGCTTGGCTTGATGTGCTTGTAATACACGTCAATTTCAATACATTCCCGCCTCTTTATACCTTCCATATTATCCTTTCAAGCTTGTTACACGATCTACTACTACTGATACGTGTTCCCTTGCTTCCCACACGTTATTCTCTGCTTGTCCTTCGCTTGGCTTGATGTGCTTGTAATACACTTCAATTTCAATACATTCCCATCTCTCTCTACCTTCCTTCTTATCCTTTCTAGCACGCAACACGATATACTGCCACTAATACGTGTTACTTTCCTTCCCACACGTTATACTCTGCCTGTCCTTCGCTTGATATAACGACCTTTTTTACTACTTCAGTTTGTATGCGTTCCCTATAAACCCTCTGTTCTGCCTTCCCTCCTAGCCTTTCCTTCCTTCCTACACGTTGCTCTCTGCCTGGACTTTGCTTGGCGTGATCGTCTACTTTGTATACATTGCCGACCCTTTCCACTTTCCTTATAAACCTTCCCTGCCTGTACCTCAAAATGTCTGCCCTGATGTGCTTGTAAGACACTCCTGTTTGTATATATTCATTCGTCTCTTTCTATCTCTCTTCTTATTCTTCCATGCCTGTATCTCAATCTGTTCCCACACTCTGCTTGGCGTGATGTGCTTGCGTGACACTTAAGGTCATTCCCTCGTCTCTTTCTACCTTATAAACCCTCCCAGTCTGTACCCCAGTCTCGGTTAATACTCTGTTTGGCTTGATGTGCTTTTACGAGACTTCAGTTCAATCCCTCGTGTGTTTCTAGCTTTCCTTTTATCCTTCCCGGTCTGTGCCACAATCTCTGTTATTACTCTATTTGGCGTTATGTTCTTTTACGAGGCTGATATTTATATACATTCCCGTGTCTTTCTGGCCGCCTTCTCCTCCACGGCCTGCTGCAGCCCTCCCGCCGCGTCTAGTCCACACCCATCGCCCACTGCCGTCCTCAACTCTCCTTTTATGGCATAGCACGAGTTAAATGGAGGCTATTTTATATCGTCGTTTTCATCCTTTCTTTTTTCTTTATTTTTCATTTATCTTCTTTGTTATCCTTTCTTTATTTTTCCCTTCTTTATTTTTCTTTCTTCCTTCATTCATTCTCTCCTTTCTATCTTTATTTATTTATATCCTTCCATCTTTTTTTCTTCATTCCTCTGTGTTTGCTTTGCTTGTCTTATTTTTTTTTCTTTTTTATGACAATTTGCATCTCCGCTACTTTATTTCTTTCCTTCCTCCCTTCCTTCCTTCCTTCCTTCCTTCCTTCCTTCCGTCCTTCCTTCCTTCCTTCTCTCCTTCCTTCCTTCCTTCCTTCCCACTCTTTCCTTCCTTCCTTCCTTCCGTCCTTCCTTCCTTCTCTCCTTCCTTCCTTCCTTCCTTCTCTCCTTCCTTCCTTCCTTCCTTCCTTCTCTCTTTCATTCTTTCCTTCCTTCCTTCCTTCCTTCTCTCTTTCTTTCTTTCCTTCCTTCCTTCCTTCCTTCCTTCCTTCCTTCCTTCCTTCTCTCTTTCTTTCCTTCCTTCCTTCCTTCCTTCCTTCCTTCCTTCCCACTCTTTCCTTCCTTCCTTCCTTCCGTCCTTCCTTCCTTCCTTCCTTCCTTCTCTCTTTCTTTCTTTCCTTCCTTCCTTCCTTCCTTCTCTCTTTCTTTCTTTCCTTCCTTCCTTCCTTCCTTCTCTCTTTCTCTCTTCTTTCCTTCCTTCATTAATTCTTCCTTCCTTCCTTCCTTCCTTCTTTCCTTCCTTCATTGCTCCTTCCTTCCTTCCTTCCTTCTCTTCTCTCTTCTTTCTTTCCTTCATTCATTCATTCTTCCTTCCTTCCTTCCTTCCTTCCTTCCTTCCCACTCTTTCCTTCCTTCCTTCCTTCCTTCCGTCCTTCCTTCCTTCCTTCCTTCTCTCTTTCTTTCTTTCCTTCCTTCCTTCCTTCCTTCTCTCTTTCTTTCTTTCCTTCCTTCCTTCCTTCCTTCTCTCTTTCTTTCTTTCCTTCCTTCCTTCCTTCCTTCTCTCTTTCTTTCCTTCCTTCCTTCCGTCCTTCCTTCCCACTCTTTCCTTCCTTCCTTCCTTCCATCCGTCCTTCCTTCCTTCCTTCCTTCTCTCTTTCTTTCCTTCCTTCCTTCCTTCCTTCTCTCTTTCTTTCTTTCCTTCCTTCCTTCCTTCCGTCCTTCCTTCCGTCCCTCTCTCTCTCTCCTTCCTTCCTTCCTTCCTTCCGTCCCTCTCTCTCTCTCCTTCCTTCCTTCCTTCCTTCCGTCCCTCTCTCTCTCTCCTTCCTTCCTTCCTTCCTTCCTTCCTTCTCTCTTTCTTTCTTTCCTTCCTTCCTTCCTTCCTTCCTTCTCTCTTTCTTTCTTTCCTTCCTTCCTTCCTTCTCTCTTTCTTTCTTTCCTTCCTTCCTTCCTTCCTTCTTTCCTTCCTTCCTTCCTTCCTTCTCTCTTTCTTTCTTTCCTTCCTTCCTTCCTTCCTTCTCTCTTTCCTTCCTTCCTTCCTTCCGTCCTTCCTTCCCACTCTCATCGCTCCTCCATGCATTCTTCATTGTGCCTGCCATTCCGTAGCTAATCTTTCCCTTTATGACAGCACCAATTTACATCCCCATTATTTTCTATCTCCCTTCCTTCCTTCCTCCATACTGTGCTTCTCCTCCTCCTCCTCCTCCTCCTCCTCCTCCCGACGGTTTATATTACGATCTCAGCTATTTCGTATCTTTCTCCTTCCCATGTCCTCTTCCTCTTGCGCCACCTGTTATTTTCTGCCTTCCTTCCTTCCTTCCTTCCTTCCTTCCTTTCCTTCAGCCTACCTTTCCTTTCTTTTCCTTTCCTTTCCTTCAGTCTATCTTTCCTTTCCTTTCTTTTCCTTCAGTCTATCTTTCCTTTCCTTTCCTTTCCTTCAGCCTACCTTTCCTTTCCTTTCCTTTCCTTTCCTTCAGCCTACCTTTCCTTTCCTTTCCTTTCCTTTCCTTTCCTTTTCTTCAGCCTACCTTTCCTTTCTTTTCCTTTCCTTTCCTTCAGCCTACCTTTCCTTTCTTTTCCTTTCCTTTCCTTCAGTCTATCTTTCCTTTCCTTTCCTTTCCTTTCCTTTCCTTCAGCCTACCTTTCCTTTCTTTTCCTTTCCTTTCCTTCAGTCTATCTTTCCTTTCCTTTCCTTTCCTTTCCTTTCCTTCAGCCTACCTTTTCTTTCTTTTCCTTTCAGTGGCCGAAGTGATAGCGTACTGGACCCACATTCGCCGCGTGATGGACGACGCGGGTTCGAATCCTCACGCTACCACTCGGATTTTTCAGTCACCGCCGAGTGGCTTAAAACTACCCACATGCTGTCCTGAAGACCACCCATCAACCCGGACTCTAGAGGAAGCCGTCCAAGCGAATCAAGAACGAGTTCCGGGGGGCAGCATGAGCCAATGCAAGATGGCGCCACTATAAACACTCGCCTGCGCCAGAACGGGCTGGGCCGACCATCAGGCCCCACCTGGAAGAAGCCTTGGGCCGACCATCAGGCCCCTCCGGGAAGATGCCTACCGGCGCAATAGGCAACAACGCAAAAATAAAAATAAAAAAGCCTACCTTTCCTTTCTTTTCCTTTCCTTTCCTTCAGTCTATCTTTCCTTTCCTTTCCTTCAGCCTACCTTTCCATTCTTTTCCTTCCTTCCTTCCTCTCCTTTCCTTTCCTTTCCTTCAGTCTGCATTTCCTTTCTTTTTCTTTCCTTTCCTTCAGTCTACCTTTCCTTTCCTTTCCTTTCCTTCAGTCCAAGTATTGTAGAAGAGCGATAAAGGGAAGGAAAGAATAAAAGAAAGGTAGGTAGAAAATTACGGAGATGAAAATTTTGTATTCTCGTAAGAAGAAAAAAAGTCACAGGACCACAAGCAAGGCGAACACAGAAGGAAGGAAAAAGGCAAGATAGAAAGATAAAGAAGGAAAGAGAGAAAGAAGAAACCCTGGAACGAGTATCTTCATAGCGTCTTCACCCCCTCAACAACCTTACCATTGACACCCTACTCACACCATCCATATTTCCAGTCTTCCTTCCTTCCTTCCTTCCTTTCCTTTGTCTGCCAACAAGAGACAAGTCTACTTCAGTCTCCTTAACCAGAGTCTTCGTGTCACCCTCACCCCTTCCACAAACACTGCCGCTGATAACCAATTGACATCATCCTTATTTTGTATCTTCCTTTCTTCCTTTCCTTCCTCTTCCTCACCCGTGAACAAGAGACAAGTCCACTCCACTCACCTTAACCAGAGTCTTATTACCACCCTCACCCCCTCAACAGGCACTAATACTAACACCCTGTTCACACCATCTTTATTTTCTACCTTCTTTCCTTCCTTTCCTTCTTTTTCTTCACCTGCCACAAGAGACGAGTTCACTCTACTCCCCCGAAACCAGCATCACCCTTATCCCCTTCACAAACACTAATACTGACAACCTGTTCAGATCATCCTTATTTTCTATCTTCTTTCCTTTCATTCTTCCTTTCTTTCCTTCACCTGTGAGAAAGAGACAAGTCCACTCCCGGCGCCCTTACCACTTCCACGACCACTACCGCTGACAACTCCCATCTCCACAATTGCCATCTTCTGCCGCCGCCTCGCATGCATCGTCGACCGCCAACACAACACAACACAACACAACACCGCCACTCAGGTATTGCCACAACCTCACCTCACCACGCACCATTCTTCCCATTACCACCACTGCCGCCATCACCACCATCCGCATCCCTTCCTCTCAAACACAACGACCACATCCTCCTCCTCACATCCTACTTCTCCTCTTTCAATATGTGCGGGTAAGAATATCGGTTTCGGATTTCAACAATAACGAAGAAACCATCCCTCCCTTCCCTTCCTTTCTTCCTCTCTCCCTCTCTCCAATACATCATCTGGAAAAACAACAGCGGGCTCAGACGCCACAACACGGTCTACGGCCTCACGGAAACTAATCTAAATCGGTCCCAGATAAAACTAGAATCGGGAGTTTGCTTAATACTTGAAAACCATCCCTTCCCTTCCCTTCCCTTATTTCCCTCTCTCCAATACATCATCTAGGAAAACAACAGGGGGCTCAAACACCACAAGATGGTATATACGCTCTCACGGAAACTAATCTAAATCGGTCCCAGATAAAACTAAAATCGGGAGTTTGCTTAATATTTGAAAACCACCCCTTCCCTTCCCTTACTTCCCTCTCCTTTACCAACACATCATCTGGAAAAACAACAGCGGGCTCAGACGCCACAAGACGGTACACGCTCTCACGGAAACTAATCTAAATCGGTCTCAGATAAAACTTCAATCACAACTTTTCTCAATACTTCAACTGTGTGTATGGAAAGGTTAAAGTTCACGATCTGGGTTACTGTATATGTATTAGCTTTCAGAGTTCTTGTTTAAATTGATATTGGTCTTATATTTTCAAGCGGTATTGAATATTAGTGAGGTTGTGTGTGTGTGTGTGTGTGTGTTTTGTTTTGCTTATCTGATTGAAAGTCTGATTTGTTCTCTCTACATCTGTTTGCATCTTTGAAATCTACTTCTTCAGTATCCCTAAGTAATGTTTTGTGCGTGTGTGTGTGACTTTCTGTTAGCTAATCTCTGTGAAAATCTGATTTGTTTATTATTAATCTGCTTGCATCTTTAAATCTTTCGTCAGTCTCTCTAACCCTCTATTATAAGGTAAGAGATCGGGGCTGATTTGTGCTCTAAATAAGTGCTAATACCCTACATAGAACCAGGAGCATCAACACTCCCTCCTTAGAAGCCTGGCAGATAAAGGAAAGGATGAAAGGAAAGAGAATGAAAGAAATAAAGAGAAAGGAAAAATAAGGAAAAGTATAAAGAATGGATCCGTACTCTCAACAAACACTCATACCCAAAGAAGGCCAACCAGGAGCATTGACAACCCTCCGCCCAAGTCTGGCAGGTAAAGGAAAGATAAAAGGCGACACAGTTCTCCATTCAGATAAAAATATTGCTAAAAGAACATGTAATCAAAGACTCCGGCTCTTCAGAAGGCAGCTAATGAGGCGGGACACGGACACAGGAGTAGAGCGGGATAAAGAGAATAAATGAAACAAATAAAAAAGGCGGAAGGAAAAAAATAGATAATGAGACGTTTAATGACTGACTGACAAAGAGAACGGGAATGAAACTAAATAGAAATGAAAGGACGTGACAGCAGCAGGAAGGTGGATATACACAAGACCCAGCGAGTAAAAATATAGTGTCTGCGAGTGTGAATTATACACCTCATTACCTGACAACTTAACTAAATGACCTGCGCAAGGGTTATGCATACTAATGATATATGAGGCATTCTTAAAGCCGATAAATCTAAGGCCCTTATTCTCAGAGGCTTTCAGGTCTCATAACTAATATTTCCCAAGGCCACAAAGGAGGTTAGTCGGGTTCTCATGAGTGTTTTTCGAGTTCACGGTGCAGAAGTCTTGTCAAACTATTACTAGGCTATTAAAACTCCCCACGAAATTAGTAACACAACCTCTAGGAAAGCCTTATAACCAATTTCCAAAGGACATACTGGAGATTAGTCGGGTTCTCATGAGTGTTTTTCGAGTCCATGCTGCAGAAGCCTTGCCAAACTATGACTAGGCTAATAAAACTACTCATGGAAAAAGTAACGCAACCTCTAGGAAAGCCTTATAACCTATTTCCAAAGGACATACTGGAAATTAGTCGGGTTCTCATGAGTGTTTTTCGAGTTCAAGGTGCAGAAGTCTTGTCAAACTATTACTAGGCTATTAAAACTGCCCATGGAAATATTAACACAACCTTTATGAAAGTCTTAACTATTTCCCAAGGCCACAAAGAAGGTTAGTCGGGTTCTCATGAGTGTTTTTCGAGTTCACGGTACAGAAGTCTTGCCAAACTACCACTAGGCTATTGAAACTACCCATGGAAGTACTAACACAACCTTTATGAAAGTCTTAACTATTTCCCAAGGCCTCAAAGGAGGTTAGTCGGGTTCCTATGATTTTTTTCGAGTTCACGGTGCAGAAGCCTTGCCAAACTACCACTAGGCTATTAAAACTACCCATGGAATTACTAGCACAACCTCAAAAAAAGCCTTATCAAATGTGAGTCCAAGAAATTATTAGGAATATAAACCCGAGATTATAGCATTAGAAACAAGAATGATACGAATGGAAAAACTAATACGGCCAATTATGGAAATTAGGAGACAATACGGTATTGAGTAGTGAAGGAATTGCAAGATGGAGTACGCCCCGTAATGAACACCACTGAGTGAAGGGAACCGAACCCGGGCCTTCTGAGTATAGGTCGGGGCAGCATACCAAGTGCGCCACCGATAAGCTAAAAGGTTACCACGCCAGACTCCACTTCTGCGACCTATGGGCACTCAGTGGTGTTCATTATGGATTTTTTTTACTGTCAGTGCAGTTTCCCGCGTGTAAGGGCGGAGTACTTTAACATGACAACATAAGAAACACAAGGATTATGCAAGAGGCTCGTCGATAGCCCTATACACAACGCAGCTCCTGTACCTAACCCAACCTAATTTCACTACCAATGAGTTTATGTAATCTTTTATCTTATTACTGTTCATCTTAATACCGCCATTTCTTCTTTTTTCTATCTATCTTTCCATCTATCAATCAATCAATCAATCAATGTATCAATCTATCTATCTATGAGGCCTGATACCTTTTAGGTATCAGTCCTCATTGCCATGTGTTCTAGTGTATATGTATGAAATCCAATAATATGAAAGTTATGTATGCTCATGGCAATAAATTATTATTATTATTATTATTATTATTATTATTATTATTATTATTATTATTATTATTATTATTATTGTCTATTTCTACTTCTAATCTATTCTATCATTTATTCGCTATACTATTTACCTTTTATCGCCTCTTCACTATATAATCTTAAACGTCTTTCCTCCATTTCGTGTTTTTCTTCGTTTCTTAACAAGGTCGTTTACGTGTCACTGAAATTATATGAAAAACTACGGAGAGGCGGCGACGAGTACTTCCCCGCGGCGGCGACAACTTCACGACGGTCCCGCCCCCAGGCCGGGGGCGAGGGTCAAATTTCACGCTGGTTCTTAAGAATGTTTTTTATGAATGTTTATGTGACA
>NW_026110628.1:532713-566042 GCF_024679095.1 Eriocheir sinensis | reverse complement strand
GCAACCCCGTTCAAAACCGGACGCTCCCCTTAAGTTGACTTTTGCAATGTTTACTCGCACGCACAAATGTTCAACGTTACTGTTTCCCGGTGTTTTGTCAATGGGTTGCAAATAGCTTTTGACATAAAGGGCGACGCCACCGCCTCTACGGTTTACACGATCTTTGTTGAAGAGTCTGTAGCCATCTATGTTGTATTCGGAACTTAAATCAATATTTGTGGTGTCGATAAATGTTTCGGTTATAGCAATTATGTCAAAATTTTCTGTTAAAGCAAGACATCTCAGTTCATCAAATTTGTTTCTTAGGCTACGCGCATTGAAACTAAGGATTTTTAAGTTATCTAGAGGCTTAGTAATAGAGGTGGTGGTACTTGCGGGATCACGGTTACGGGTTTGTTGCGATGCACGGCGTCTATTTACACGGGTGGGGTGGAGGGACGTGGCCGTGACTCGTTTTTTGTTCGGATGACACGCACTGCTTCGTTGAGGAGCCTTCCGAGTCTGGCTGCCCTGATGGGAGAAAGGTGCAATCCGTCCCTGTGAAAGAGCTCATTTTGTCCATAGAAATTGTCCCATGCGTTTAGGAACTCCACGTCAAGCTCCCTACAAAGAGTCTGTAAGCGGTTGTTTAGGCTGAAGGCCTTACTGAAAAGTCGCTCTCCGCCCAAGTCCGTGGTAGAACTCCTGAAATCAAAATGTTAGGGGATTTAGTCTTATACTGCTGGATGAGCCTACGGTACTTCTCCAGGAGTTCCTCAGACCGGGTCGTGGTGACGTCGTTCGTACCTGTGTGAATAACAAACAGTGAATCATTGGTAGCCTGGGGGGAGATCTCCTCAAGAGCAGCAGTTATGTCGTCGATCCCAGCACCAGGATAGCAATAGTTCCGTCTTCGACGAGGAACTCTGCCGCAGAACTCAACGACCTGCTGGCGAATCATGGAGTCACCCACCAGGAAGGTGCTCTCCTGCTCGTCCTCCTCCTCCAGAATGGCAAACCTGTTGAAGCAATGAACAGGATAAATCGCTTGTCTGGCTGGTTTGGCTCCTCCATTCACGACGGTGAAGCCATCATGGGCGGTGCCACTAGCATCCTCCCGTTGCGTGGTGTTGTCCGCTGGTGTCGACGGTACCGCTGAGGGCAAGGGGGCGGTTGGAGAAGGGTTTGGCACCACAGCAACGTTAGCCTGGATGAATTCCTGCAAGGAGGCAGCAGTGCGAGAAAGCTCTATTATTTTATTCTGACCTGCTTCCATCTTCTCTTCTTGCTCCTGCAGTCTTGTCTCGAGATGCTGCCTGGTGAGAGAAAGCTCTATTATTTTATTCTGGCCTTCTTCCATCTTCTCTTCCTGCTCCTGCAGTCTTGTCTCGAGATGCTGCCTGGACAGACACAGTCGACAGACAGCAGAACGCCCTGTAAAAGTGAGCTGAGAAGCTACCGTTACAAGTACTGCACTTCTTAGGCGCCATCTTAGCTGAAATGAAAGAGATAAAACACAGAGTGAAGGGGATTAGGAAAGGGGTGAGGTGTGAGAGGTAGTTTAGTAATGGAGGAAAAGTGAGAGAGAGGAGGAGTAGGAAGGGATGTGAGGTGAGTAAAGAGGGGGAAAGAGAGGTGTGTGAGATCAAGGAGGGTTAGGAAATAGGTGAGGTGGGAGAGAGGAGGAGTAGGAAGGGATGTGAGGTGAGTAAAGAGGGGGAAAGGGAGGCGGTGAGTGAGGTGTGTGAGATCAAGGAGGGTTAGGAAATAGGTGAGGTGGGAGAGAGGAGGAGTAGGAAGCGATTTGATGTGCGTAGAGAGCGGGACAGGCAGTTGGTGAGTGAGGTGTGTGAGATCACGGAGGGTTAGGAAAGAGGTGAGGTGGGAGAGAGGAGGAGTAGGAAGGGATGTGAGGTGAGTAAGGAGAGGGAAAGAGAGTGAGGTGTGTGAGATCTAGGAGGGTTAGGAAATAGGTGATTTGATTGTGAGGGAGTTTGGGAAAGTCGGGATGTGGGAGAGAGGAGGAGTAGGAAGGGATGTGAGGTGAGTGAGGTGTGTGAGAACAAGAAAGGTTATGTAAGTGGGGAGGTTTGGTGGGTGATGGGTTGGGTAATTTGGTTGTGAGGTATGGTGAGTGTGGGGGGGAGGGCTTAGAAATATGTGGAGGTGAGGGAGGAGTAGGAAGGGCTAATCCTCTTTGGGATTAGGAGGAGCATAAGGGATGTGAGGTGAGCGAGGTGGGGGGGCTTAGGTGAGGTGAGGGGTGTAGGAAGTGTTAATCCTCTAGGGGATTTAAAGAGGGTGTAATGCGGAGGAGCAGATTGAATCCTCAGGGAATTCAAAGGGTGGGTTGTCGACACACCCAAATCACGCGTGAGACACTCGGGAACACAAAGTCACACTCGGGACACACGAAACACTCAGAAACCCAAGCACAAGCACGACTAAACACCCTCAAGTCACTCACAAAAACACCGGAAGTACAACAGCACACTCAAAACACTCTGAAACCCACGCAGAGCACTATAAACATCCAAATCACACGTAAAAGCACTGGAAACACAACACACTCGAAACGCAGAACACTCGAAAACAGCCAAATCACACGCAGAAACACCGGAAACAAAACAGCACACTCAAAACGCTCTGAAACCCACGCAGTACACTTAGAAGCAGCCAAATCACACGCAAAAACACCGGAAACACAACACACTTGAATCACTCTGAAACCCACGCAGAACACCACTAGTCAGCCAGATCACACGCAAAACACCGGAAACACAACACAAAAACATCAAACACAACACACTTGAATCACCCTGAAACCCACGCAGAACACCCGGAAACAGCCAGATCACACGCAAAACACCGGAAACACAACACACTTGAATCACTCTGAAACCCACGCAGATCACCCGGAAACAGCCAGATCACACGAAGAAACACCGGAGACAACACACCACACTATAATCTCTCTGAAACCCACGCAGTACACTCTGAATCAGCCATATCACACGCAAAAACACCGGAAACACAACACACTTGAATCACTCTGAAACCCACGCAGAACACCCGGAGACAGCCAGATCACACGCAAAAACACCGGAAACACAAATCACAGAGGCAACCACAGGCAGAAACCACAAGCGAACACACACCAAACACGTGTCGGGAAATCACAGGCAACACACAAGGTCCACAAGCGAGAACACACAAACGCCCAAGAGCACGACGAAAACACAGGGCAAGCGATGTTGTGGGGCGCAGCGGGGTGAGGTCACGACCTTCTCTCAGCAGAGGTCGGGTGTGAATCAAAGAGAGAGAGAGAGAGAGAGAGAGAGAGAGAGAGAGAGAGAGAGAGAGAGAGAGAGAGAGAGAGAGAGAGAGAGAGAGAGAGAGAGAGAGAGAGAGAGAGAGAGAGGAGTTTACAGATAAAAAGATAGCCAAGTTGATAAATTGGTACAAAATAAATATATAGATAGATGGATAAGTAGATGATAAAATATAAAGTTAAATCCACTAAGGAGTGTGTTCCTTGGTGGGTGTGGAGTAACTGCCGCCAAAGAGAAGAACTGGACAGGTAAAACTCCTCATCCATTAGGAAAGGAAATCCTGACTTGTCTTCCTCCTTAGTTATAAATTATGGGAGTGGCATAATCAGCCCTTGGTAGGTGTAGAGTAAATGCCTCAAACTGAAAGAACTGGACAAGTAAAATCATTCATCCGTTAGGAAAGGAAATCCTGACCTGTCTTCCTCCTTAGTTATAACTTATGGGAGTGGCTTCCTCAGCCCTTGGTAGGTGTAGAGTAACTGCCTCAAAAGGAAAGAACTGGACAAGTAAAACTCCTCACCTGTTAGGAAAGGAAATCCTGCCCTGTCTTCCTCCTTAGTTATAACTTATTGGAGTGCATTCCTCAGCCCCTGGTGGGTGTAGAGTAACTGCCTCCAAAGGAAAGAACTGGACTGGTAAAACCATTCATCCGTTAGGAAAGGAAATCCTGCCTTGTCTTCCTCCTTAGTAATGGCGGCGGCGCGGGAAGAGGCAGGAAAAGGCCTTGCGAACACGCCGGACAAAGGCCGCCTTCCTGGATGTCTCTCCCGCGTACATCCTGACTGTCTCGATGATCTGGGCCACCGAGGGCCGCTGTGCCGGGTCTGCTGCCATGGCGCTGTCGGCCAGCACCTCCAGGCCGGGGTAGCGTGTGTGGCACGTGGCCAGGACGCGCCTCAGGACGTAGCCGAGGGAGAACACGTCCACGGGGGGCGAGCAGGGCGCGCCGCGCCGCAGCTCCGGGGCCATCCAGGGCGTGCGGTGCGTGTGCGTGCGCGCGATGCGGAGTCCTGTGCCGAATGTCTTGGCCAGGCCGTAGTCAATGAGGAACACCTGCAGGCGGCCGTCGGCGCCCTGGTGCAGCACCACGTTGTCGGGCTTGATGTCGGTGTGGGCGTAGCCGCGGGCGTGGAGCTGCCGCACGTCCCGGGCCAGCGCCACGAAGGCCGCCAGTTTGTGAGTGTCGCGGGGAGCAAGGTTGTGCAGGTCGCAGAAGGTGTTCTGGCCGCGGAAGGTGGTGAGCATGGCGGGGAACCCAAAGCTGGTGCCCAAGGCCTTGGGGGCGCCCGCCGCGCCGTCCAGGTCCAGCAGGATGTCAAACTCCCTGCGGAACATGGCGGCGAGGCGCTGCTCCCTTGCCACCTTGAGGCAGCACAGGGCGCCGCCGACCTCCACCAGGTACACCGTGCACGAGGCGCCGCGCCCAAGCACCTGCTTGTGCTCGGCCACCAGCGTGTCGATGCGCTCCCTCGTCAGAACGAGGAGGGGGATGGTGTGAGGGGGAGCCATGTCTCTGTCTCACCATGCCGTATGTGTGTGGCGATTTAGGGCCAGACCTCGGTTTTAGACGGTTAGTTTTGTTCAGTTCGGTTTAGCTTGGAGTTAAGGCGGAAAAAGAGGGAGTCTAGATCTGGACGGCTGTCGCATGCAGGAACGCACGCACGCACGCACGCACGCACGCACACACACACACACACACACACACACACACACACACACACACACACACACACACACACACACACACTGTTGTTGGAATATCTGGTATTAGCTTATCGAGAGCGTGCGCTAATACTAAGAAATTTGTGAAAAAGTGCTAAAAATTATTGCCTCTATTAACCAGTTTTCTATGGCTCTCTTAAACATATTTTGCTAATAAATCTGGGAGCGAATTATATATATATATATATATATATATATATATATATATATATATATATATATATATATATATATATATATATATATATATATATATATATATATATATATATATATATATATTATGGCGGACCCTCCATGTACGCAACTTCCTTGTTGGGTTGCAAGTGGTGAATGCTGACCCACTCCTTGACGAAAGCCCACCCTCTCTGGGTGAGGTCAGGGAGGCTGTGGCCAAGTTGAGGGGTGGGAAGGCACCTGGTGCCTGTAACATCAGCGCGGAGCTGCTCAAAGCTGGAGGTGAGGCCATGATCCATGGGCTGCATGCGGTCTTGACTGCCGTAAGGCAGTCCGGTACCATTCCTCCTGACTGGAAGAGGGGGTTGATCGTCCCTATCTGGAATGGGAAAAGGGGACCGCCAGGACTGCAACAACTACCGTGGTATTACACTGCTCAGTGTGAAAGGCAAGGGGCTTCCCCATCTATTGCTGATGCGAATTCGCAGGTAGTTGCTGAAGCTGCAGAGACCTGAACACTCTGGGCTCACGCCTGGTAAGTCAACAACTGATCGTATCCTAGCGCTTCGCGTACTGGTGGAGCGCCGAGGTGAGTTTCGACAGGGGATGCTTGCAGCCTATGTCGATCTCAAGAAGGCGATTGATTCAGTGCATCGTGAGGCACTCCGGGATCTTCTGCGACTCCGTGGGATTCCTGCGAGGACTATTGGTCTGCTGACTGGCCTGTATTCTAGGACAGAGAGTGCTGTGAAGTGTGTGTGTGTGTGTGTGTGTGTGTGTGTGTGTGTGTGTGTGTGTGTGTGTGTGTGTGTGTGTGTGTGTGTGTGTGTGTGTGTGTGTGTGTGTGTGTCCAGCTTCTTTCACGTGAATGCGGGAGTGAGGAGGGGCTGTGTCCTTGCCCAATCTCTTTTCAACACTTGTATGGACTGGGTACTGGACAGAGTTGTGGGCCAGAGTCATTGTGGAGCATCCATTGGCAATACCAGGGTCACTGACCTTGTTTTTGCTGATGATGCAGTAATCCTGGCGGAGGCGCTGGAGGTTTTGGCGATGGCTCTCGAGGCACTGCACGAGGAGGCAAAGCCCTTGGGACTCCAGGTCTCCTGGGCGAAGACCAAGGTACTGTTGTTCGGTGGCTTGTTGGATGACACAGTACCGTCTGTTCATGCGTGTGGCGAGGATGTTGAAATCTCGGAAAGTTTCATGTATCTTGGTTGCGTAATTCATAACAACGGAGAGTCTGGCCAGGAAGTCTTACGGCTGATTCATCTGGCTCACGGTGTAATGGACTCGCTCTGCACGAGTATATGGCGTTGTCGATAGCTGTGCAGAAGAGCAAGGATCCGGATCTTCAAGTCCCTTGTGCTCCCTGTCTTATTCTATGGTTGTGGGACATGGACACTAAACGGAGATTTGTAGACGCGGATTGATGTCTTTAGTAATAAGTGTCTACGCAGAATCATTGGATGTCGCTGGAAAAACTTTGTGTCAAACAGGTGACTACTCCGTGAGACTGATTCGATATATATTACCTGCATAGTCCGTCAACGCTAACTCCGTCTATACGGGCACGTGGAGGAGGCCAAAGGGATCCCCACGGAGTTCGTGGCTTGAGCAAGTCGATAGATCCTGCAGGGAGGTACTCGGGGTGGGAAGGAGGGCTGCTTGGACACTCGCCCGGAGGGATCCCCGGGCGCGTATAAATAAATATATATATATATATATATATATATATATATATATATATATATATATATATATATATATATATATATATATATATATATATATATATATATATATATATATATATATATATATATATATATATATATATATATATATATATATATATATATATATATATATATATATATATATATATATATATATATATATATATATATATATATATATATATATATATATATATATATATATATATATATATATATATATATATATATATATATATATATATATATATATATATATATATATATGTATATATATGTATATATATATATAACCATAACCAAAGCTATGGAACAGTGAGTTAAGTCCCCCTTCAAATGGTTAACTAAGAAAACGAAGAAAAGCCAAGAAGTACGAATTGTCTCCTACCTGAAGGCCAAGACGCCAAGCCGAATGAAAGAAAACGCATATATGAAATTTGGGAAAGATTTGAGGAGGAGATAAATTTGTGAATATCCGGAGAAAAGACGAACAAGACGGATTCCAAAAGAGGGCAGACACTGGAATTGATGGGCGGGAGGACAGAGAGAGCATGATGAGTGACAGAGGGCGAGGGAGGAGAAAGGGAGAGAACTGAGGGCAGGGGAAGAGACTGGAATTGATGGGCGAGAGGATAGAGAGAGCATGATGAGTGACCGAGGGCGAGGAAGGAGAAAGGGAGAGAACTGAGGGCAAGAGAAGCGAAGGGAAGCAAGGGAGAGGGAGAGATGCCTGATGGGGAGAGAAGAATGACGCAAATGAAAGGAAGAGGGAGAGATTGAGATATGGAAAAAAATGAGATAAACGGACGCAAAAAATGGGAAAATCATAGAGGAAGGGGAGAGCTTCAAGGGGAGAGGAAGGGAGAGAAATAATTACGAGAGGGAGAAGAAGCGGAAGGGAGAGGGAATTTGATGGAAGGGAGGAAGGGAATCAACTAATTAGGAGAAAAGGATAACTGAAAGAGAGAAAGATGGACGAGAAGACTGAAAAAAGAAAGAAAGAGAAAGAAGAGACGAAAGAAGAGAGGGAAATATGATACATAAGGAAGATGGAAGAAGGGGAGACGGGAAGGGTGAATGAGGCGGAGAAAGGAGGAGGAGAAAGGGAACCAGAAAGAAAGATAAAGAAGGGAAGAGACGAAAGAAGAGAGAAAAATAGGATAAAGAAGGATGGTGGAGGAAGGGGCTGAAGGCGAGGGTAGCTGAGGAGAAAGGAGGAGAGGGAGACTAAGAAAGAGATGAAGAAAGGAAGAGAAGAAAGAAGAGAGGGAATTAGGAGATATACGGAAAAGGAAGGAAGGAGGGAACTAGGAAGAGATGTAAAAAGGGGAGGCAGGCAGGAAGGGAGGTAAGAAGGAGAGGGGAGAGGAGGGGAGAGAAGGGGGATAGAAGGGGGAGAAGAAAAGCGAGAGTGTGGAGGGGAGGCATGTTTTGTGGCCGGCCTCGAGGGAGAAGTAATTAGGGGGAGTAATTAAGGAAGCATAATTGTGTTCCTGTGCATAATGACGGAGCCTTGCTTGCAAGGTAAATTACATGGAGGTTTATTTCGTATGCCGGAAGCGCCTTCATTCGAGAAAGATAGATAAATAGATACAGATATAGATAGGTAGATAGATAGATATAAATAGATAGACAGAATTACCCCCACATGACTTAGAGGGACAAATACCTTTTGCCTGAACATTAGCACACCTTTGTCGTTCGCCTGCTCTCCGAAATAGATAGATAAATAAATAGATAAATACCTTCATGTAACTCAGAGGGACAATAGTTTTTTTTCCTGAACATTTGCACACCTTAAAAGTTCTTACGCGCTCCTTTGACACACAGTTAAAGAGAAAACGAGCTGCAGAGATCGCCATACCAAGGAAAGCTTTATATAATAACTCAATAGCTTCAGAAGCCAGCAGAAACATCGCTCCACAAAACGACTGGAAAACATTATATATTATTACCTGCTAGATTTAGAAGGAAAACACTTAACTCGATAATATATCAGAAGCCAGCAGAAACATCGCTCTACAAAACGACTGGAAAACATTATATATTATTACCTGCTAGATTTAGAAGGAAAACACTTAACTCGATAATATATCAGAAGCCAGCAGAAACATCGCTCCACAAAACGACTGGAAAACATTATATATTATTACCTGCTAGATTTAGAAGGAAAACACTTAACTCGATAATATATCAGAAGCCAGCAGAAACCACTTACTAACACGACTGAGGGAAACTATATGTTATTGTTTGCTATATTTACAGATCGCTCAGAGACCAAAGAGACACATTGTTAGAAAACTCAAGGATCGCCAAACAAATGAAAACATTAATTACTCAATAACTTCAGAAACCAGAAGAAACATCGCTCCACAAGACGACCGGAAAACATTGATTATTACGTGCTAGATTTAGAAGGAAAACACGTAACGCGATAGTATACAGAAACCAGCAGAAACATCGCTCCACAAGACGACCGGAAAACATTGATTATTACTTGCTAGATTTAGAAGGAAAACACGTAACGCGATAGTATACAGAAACCAGCAGAAAACGCTTAATAACACAACTGAAGAAGACTATATATTATTGTTTGCTATATTTAGAGATCGTACAGACCAAAGAGACACACTGTTAGAAAACTCAAGATCCTTCAAACAAATGAAAACACACAAAAAAACTCAACAGTAAAAAAAAAAAAAACAGCAGAAAACGAGCTCAAGAAACTAACTGAAAAGCATATTACCACTTGCTAAATTTACAGAACGTACGAGACCACAGAGGAATTCAAACCCCAAAATACTTCACAAACCAACAAAAAATCGTTTGAACACGCTACTACCACCACAACCCCTGGTATTAAAACTTCTCAGTGCCTGGAAACTTCAGAGACCAAGCATCGAAATATTAAACTTAAGGAGCAAACGAGGACACATTAATCATAGAAAACGAGACTCAGGCGGCGAGGGGGAGACACAAGCGAGGAGGCACGCACACAGAGGCGCCTATCCGACCCTCGCCACCCGTCTCGCTGTCTCCCTTCTGCTAATCTTTACAGGCCCTAAACGCTCATGTGAATCGCAACTCATTACTACATATCACGACATGACGAGGCTACTTGACCGACGTGACATTAAACAAGTTGACACTATTGTTTTAGATTTTGCCAAAGCCTTCGACAAAGTCCCGCACAAAAGACTGACAATAAAATTGAAATACTACGGTATTCCAGGACCTATTCTTCACTGGATCACTGCATTTCTTACTAACAGGACTCAACGTGTTCTTCTTGACGGATCTTCATCTGACACTGTCCCTGTTTTTTCAGGTGTCCCACAAGGCACCGTTCTATGCCCCATTCATTTCCTTCTGTACATTAACGATCTTCCACTGTCAACGCCTAACTCCTCCACTAGACTATTTGCCGACGATAGTTTACTGTTTAGAGCAGTAAAGACTACTGACGACTGCAGACTACTACAAAACGACTTCGACCCCCTCGAGCGGTGGAAGCGCACCTGGCAGATGCACTTCCGACCAGACAAATGCAAACTATTAAGATTCACCAGAGCGCACAACCCCATCCATCACACTTACACTCTCCATAATTCAGATTTAGAATCAGTTCACACACACAAGTACCTTGGTATCCATCTCTCAACTAACTTGAAATTCAACACCCACATAGATCAGTGCCACAGCCAACAGAACACTGGGGCTCCTGAAGAGGAATTTACATAACTGCATACCTGACATTAAACACATAGCTTATGACGCACTTGTGAGACCAACACTGGAATACTGCTCCACGGTGTTGGATCCTTACACACACAGAAACATTGATAGGCTAAAACAAATCAACACCAAGGCGGCAAGGTTCATTACAAACAATTACACTCAAACGCCTGGCATCACAACACGGATCAAACAACAGATAAACATGGAACCTCTTCACATACGCAGACAATCACACAGACTTACACTTATGTACAAGATCACAAACACTCACATTGACATTGACCCACAAACATACCTACACAACGCAAACAGCCAACGTACTCGTAACACACACATATATAAATACCACACATATCACACTAACACTGACGCATACAAGCACCCATACTTTCCACGCACCATACGTGACTGGAACAGCCTCCCGCAACAGATTTTAGACTGCGGTACAATAGACTCTTTCAGAAAACAAATACACACTCACTTGTCACCACAACACACCAAGACTAACAATTACACTTGATTCACTTCCCTCCCCTGCACACCCGGCTCCCCCGTCCCCCCAACAGCCAACAAATATGCGTGTTATGCACCTGTACGGGTGCCCTGCGCATTATTGTCCAGATCCAGATCCAAAATTAAGACACCTCTCCTCCCGAAATTGACCTCTCTTTTGGCCGCTCATTACTTATGTTTTTGTAGGAACAGCGACTAGCGGGCTTTTTTTTTACAGCTTTGTTCGTTGCCCTTGAGCTGTTTCTTAAGCTGTAATAATAAATAAAAAAGCAAATGAACAGAGGTTGTTAACCCATGGTTGCCCTGCACACATTCTGAATGTTTTGGCTCATGATTTGGAAATTGGTAACATAGAAGAACATGTGGTTCATGTTGTAAAATACTTATAAAACCATCACTCTGCCTCAGCAAGATAACGTGAATCCAGAATTAAGACACCTCTCCTCCCGAAATTGACCTCTCTTTTGGCCACTCATTACTTATGTTTTTGTAGGAACAGCGATTAGCGGGCTTTTTTTTCACAGCTTTGTTCGTTGCCCTTGAGCTGTTTCTTTAGCTGTAATAATAAAAAAAAAAGCAAATGAACAGAGGTTGCTAACCCATGGTTGCCCTGCACACATTCTGAATGTTTGACGGTCAACGTCTTGTTCTGCCACAGGACACTAGACGGACCAGGCGTGGCTGACTGAAGATGTATATCTATATTAGCTCAGGTAAATTTGTGAAGTTGACAGGGAAAATATTGATATCAAAGTTAGAGAGTGTTTTATTTGTTTATTTTTCCATTCTATACTGTTGCCCTGCAATAAGATCAAGATTTAAATCAATGAAAAAAAATTCAAATAATATAAATCTTGATTTAAATCAATGACTTAAAAAAAACTTTAAGCGTTGTGAATTTTGAATGTAGCTCAAAATAGATGTTCTGGATCGTTATCCACAAACATTAACATTCAATAAGGCTTTCATAGCGGTTGTGGGTGCTTCTATGGGTAGTTATGTGAGCCTAGTGATAGTTTGAGAAGGCCTCTGCACCGTGAATGTGAAAAACACTTATGACCCAAAGGCGAATTCTTCAGCCGATGCATGGAAATAAACGCAAATGTAAAATGATTTACTTCGACCTAAAACAAAAGCCCCGCTTGAGAAGATTTGAGCAGAAGAAAATAATCAGTCATTTGCACCGTGTTATACTAAATATGATTCCTTGAGTCAACGAAACACGCTCTTGACTGATTGGTGTTAGCGTGGTGATTAATATATTAGCACCACCACCACCACCACCGCCATCATCACCATTTCCTATTTTCACTACCATCACTTCAACTACCAAAAACAACCACCTTTTCCTATATCTACCACCATCACCACCACCACCAGCACCACCGAAGTCAACAGTTACTATCTTTCTCTTGTTTCCCCGTCAAGGCGAATTTTCCTTCACTTTATCGACGCGGCCATTCACAGGCGAGGGAAAGGTAGTCCGATGAAGAGCCCGCTCGAAACTTTGTACACAATTACACATTTTGCCCCCGCCGCCGTCGAAAGCATTGTTGATGTGGTATCCAGAAACTGCTCAAATATTAGCCAGGAAAGAGCGGCGAGGCGTGGCGCGGGGTAGTCAACGGAGGCCGAAAAGTAACCAAGCCTGGGAGGGTTGCCGCCGAGTTTGGGATTTTTTTTTTGAAGGCTGTTATTACTGTTATTATTGTTATTATTATTGATCCGCGCGTTTTGAAGAGTGTGGTGGAGGCGGGGACAGTGTGTGTGTGTGTGTGTGTGTGTGTGTGTGTGTTGCCTCACGAGGTGTCAAGTAGAGTTCAAAGGCTGCTGCTGTGTCACGCCATCAACATACACAAGTCACAGAACGCCCCCGGACACTCCGAGATGCCCGTGTTAGCTGACCAACACCGGAGCGACGACGAGGCACGGCGAGCACTGCACACCCTGCGGGCTAGACGCTGATCACCTTCTAGTTTAGCAATGTCCTTTGCAAGGTGGGGAGACTAAAACTGTACCGCATATTCCTAGTGGGGTCTGACTAATCTATTGTAGAGCGGAAGTATTACATCTTTATTCTTGAATAAAAAGTTTCTTTTAATGAGGCCCAACATTCTGTTCGCTTTATTTGCTGTATCGATGCATTGATGTGAGAATTTGAGGTTTGACGCGATTTTGACCCCCAGGTCCTTAACGCATTGAACGCTTGTGAGTTTAACGCCGCGCATTTCGTAATCGAACTTCTTATTTTTTTGTTCCAACTTGAAGGACCTGGCAATTGTCTACGTTAAAGGGCATCTCCCATTTATCCGACCAAGCTGAAATTTTGTGCAAATCCTCTTGGAGGCTTTGCCTGTCTTCGTCAGTGAGAACCGAGTTACCAATCTTTGTGTCGTCTGCAAATTTACTAATGCGATTATTGAGTCCAACATCCACATCGTTGATGTAAATAATGAAGAGCACTGGGCCAAGAACTGAGCCCTGAGGGACGCCACTAGTGACCGGCGCCCACTCTGAGTTAAATCCGTCAATCACAACTCTTTGTTGTCTGTTGCTTAACCAATTCGCGATCCATTGGTTTAATTGACCGTCAATACCTATTTGCTTTAATCTATAAAGTAGTTTATGATGTGGGACTTTATCAAACGCTTTCTGGAAATCAAGATAGACTACGTCCACTGATTTGGTTACGTCATAAACTGAGAAGAGATCGTTATAAAAGGTCAGTAGGTTTGACAGGCAGGATCTTTTGTTACGGAAGCCATGTTGTGAATCCCCAATTAATGAGTGGCTTTCGAGGTAACTCCCAATTTTGTATCTAATTATGCTCTCGAGTAGCTTACCTACAATTGAAGTTAGACTAATGGGTCGGTAGTTACCTGGTATTTTTTTGTCTCCTTTCTTAAAAATCCGTGTCTCTTTAGCCTTTTTCCAATCCGAAGGGACGATGCCAAGAGAGAGAGAGAGAGAGAGAGAGAGAGAGAGAGAGAGAGAGAGAGAGAGAGAGAGAGAGAGAGAGAGAGAGAGAGAGAGAGAGAGAGAGAGAGAGAGAGAGAGAGAGAGAGAGAGAGAGTGTGTGTGTGTGTGTGTGTGTGTGTGTGTGTGTGTGTGTGTGTGTGTGTGTGTGTGTGTGTGTGTGTGTGTGTGTGTGTGTGTGTGCACTGTTGTGTCGACATTGCCGAGGGGAAGAAAGGTGCACGCCGGTATGCGTCGAGTCAGTGAGCTGGCCTCCACGCTGCAGCTGTTCGTTATCAGTGGCATGTACTGCACTAGACTAACCGAATTATCCTTTACTGAAATTCTTTTGATTTAAACCTACGCGTCTCACCTCCAGCAGAGACACTACCACGTCAGCACATTTCACGTCTTGCAGTTATGAAGAAACTCCATAAGGTTGTTTTATTATGGTTAAATTGCTTCAGACAATACTGCCACTATGTTGTGTGTGTGTGTGTGTGTGTGTGTGTGTGTGTGTGTGTGTGTGTGTGTGTGTGTGTGTGTTGGACATGCATGCAGGTATGGAAAAATGTAAGTATTTGTATGTAGGTTGCGTCCCGTTTGTGAAACTCCATTGCTCGTTAATTAGGCAAGGTGTTCACAGTTCCGTTAGTTTCATCTTCCTAACATCTGGCGTGCCGCGCGACGCACACACCACTGGTCAGCCTACACTGGATAGGGTAGAGCGGCCTTGACTTCTACACCGCAGGCAACCCTCGCTGGCTGGCAGGTTTCCCCCCTCAGATGTATTTACCCTTCAGTTAATGCTCACACGAATAAAAAATACGTAATTGTTGTGTCTTACCCATTTCCGAACTTGTTCGATTTAGGAAGTGCAGGTTTGTTTCAAGAACTAAACAATTACGGAGAGGTTAGCCAAGTTTACTCTCAACGTTTTTTAACTTTCCCCAAGCACACTGCACTAAAGGTAATACGTACTATATAAGCAATTTTATAAACGGGACGGAATGTATACGCATTTACATTCATGCACACATGCATGCTTATATAAGCGCGATACATGTTTCTATAAGCACGCGTGGTTCGATTTTAAGGCGGAGTGGAGACGGGCAGAGCGTCACCCATCATTCGCTCCCAGGCCCACCCATTCATGAATCGGTAACAGGTGGCAGTCCGGTCTTATGTCCCGCCTCCCATGTATATACGTCTGTGTGTAATATGGAACTCTTTTGCTCGGGTCACGGGTCAGACGTGCAAAGCAGTCAATGATTCTCTCCGTCAAACAGTAAACTTCTCTTTCGGCCACTCCTCTCCAATCTTTTTAGGGACAGTAAGTAGCGGGCTTTTTTTTTATTATTGTTTTTTTAAGCCCTTGATCCGTCTCCTTTGCTGTAAATAATAAAATAAATAAAACCGTCCCCCGCATTGTTAGGGCGTGCGTGTTGTTACTGAAAATATATCGAACACGCTCGTCTTGGTAGAACATAAAACGAAAAAAAAAATCCCTATGCACCTCGAGCACCCACACCCTAAAAAATAATCAGTCTCAGCTCAACATTTTCCCCGCTGGTGGATCGGCTGCACTGAACTGTTCTGATCATGTCAACTTCTAATTTTGTTTTTCTTGCCATCAAGTTGCTGACCTAGGGAGGGGCTTCTTAACCTCTTGTGAAACCCAACACTAATGTTCAGCCTTTGTTCACCCTCTCATCAAGGCTCAATAAGTTTTACTGAGAGGCTTAAATGTTCAGTAAACCGGCTGACTTGCTCTCTCCAGTTCTGCTCAAGCTTATAAATTTCCATCAAAATTTTGAAGGATGTTTCCTTTGAATTTACGAAGTGTTGGCTCCTCTTAGTGCTTGGCCTTGCAGCAAAGATTTTTTACACATTCCCATAGCTATTCATTGTTCATAACATATGTCCAGTTTTTTTTTTATTTCCAGTCACATCTTTTCTGTACAGAGCAGTCTGGAATACGAAGGCTTTTTTGTTCAAAAAATTCACCGCCACCAAAGAAATGTCTTGATATTTTCACATTGCTTCGTTCTCCTCCGGGTGTCAGGAGGTCGTGTATTATTGATTGATCGATAGAATAGTTTGAAGTTTCAGCGATCAATTGATTGACTGATTGATTGATTGAGTGTGTGTGTGTGTGTGTGTGTGTGTGTGTGTGTGTGTGTGTGTGTGTGTGTGTGTGTGTGTGTGTGTGTGTGTGTGTGTGTGTGTGTGTGTGTGTGTGTGTGTGTGTGTGTGTGTGTGTGTGTGTGTGTGTGTGTGTGTGTGTGTGTGCGTGGATGCATGCTTTATTCGTGTTCTCTTCGTGTTAAGTGTGTGTTCCTGTGTATTAGGCAGCATCGTAGCGTTTCTTTATGTAATCTTTTAGTAACCTGTTAGTGTTCGGGAAAGGGCTGATGAGGGGCCGCGACGCGTGGCACTGCAATTACTCGTCATGGGGAAGGTTACCAGCGATGATGTAAGGACGTGACTGGCAATGACGGACGCGGCGGGTGGGGGTGCATGCCGGGGTGGTGATGGGGATGGGGTGGGGGGGAGGGTGTTCCAGTCGTTTTCCCTCGCAATGAGTTGGCTGCACGAGGGTGATGGGCACTTACGGTCATATATGATGTGAGTAATATGAGCTGTGGTATGGTTGTTTTCATGTAGTTACGAGGAGAGGGATAGTGTGTAAGGGAAGTGTTAGTGGTTCTGCGATTGGTAAAGGAATACAGGAGGAAGCGTGGGCGACTAGAGTTTTATGGCGTTGGAATGAGTGGCGATAACTCTTTAAGGTCCTCAGCATTTGGGAAGAAGAGTGTAGAGATGCCGTTTGATCTCGGGCCGGGGTGGGGGAGTGGTGGGGGGGATGGGTCTTTGGATCATGGAGTGAGGTACAGAGTAAGTGTGGCAGAGTTTGCTGGGTTTTATAGCATTGGAAGGAATATACTGGACGGTAAAGGTCATAAAATTCGTTCTTCGTTCAGCGACTCCCAGAATCGTCAGGCACCAAAATTTTCAAGGAGTTTCAGGGATCGTAATCTTGATTTAGTGGAAAGGCCGCAGCATTGACGGTGTGGCGAACATGGATATTTGCTAAAGCTTTGTTTGTGTAACTGTTGTGTAAGATATAAAACACACACACACACACACACACACACACACACACACACACACACACACACACACACACACACACACACACCGCCATTCCTAGTTTTTCCTCTTGACAACTTTGATTATCTTTTGAACATGTCGAAGTTGAAATATGAAGTAAAATATTCTACAAAAACATAGTTCAGTATTCATTTACTAAATAGATATAATAAAGTTTACATCATTATATGCAGTAATAGCAGTACTTGTAATAATAATAATAATAATAATAATAATAATAATAATAATAATAATAATAATAATAATAATAATAATAATAAAAATAATAATAATGATAATAATAATAATAATAATAATAATAATAATAATAATAATAATAATAATAATAATAATAATAATAATAATAATAATAATAATAATAATAATAATAATAATAATAATAATAATAATAATAATAATAATAATAATAATAATAATAATAATAATAATAATAATAATAATAATAATAATAAAAGTAATAATAGTAACAATAATAATAATCATAATAATAGTAATAAGATAGTAATTACAGTGCACTTACAAGAAAATCAATAGAAACAGTATTCCTTTACCTGTACAAATGTTAAATGTTAACCTTCATATAAGACATTAACGGCGTTTTCTAAAACAATTTCGTTTTGTTGTGCCCCACGGTCACAGAACAGCTGGTGACCTTGAGGCGGTGAGCAACACAGAGGTGAAGTGGAAAGTCATGTTGCCGCCGACGTTCAGGTTGAGGCGTAAGGCGGCAGCACCGGAGCCACTCCCCGCCGAGGGTACGCGCGTCGAGTCACTGGCCGAGGGAACATAAATTTGGGCCGTACTACTGAACGTTTCGTCACTTAAGTTCACATATTTGACAAGGCTTTCTTAGGAGTTTTGGGCATTTCCAGGAGTCGTTTTATGGCCCTGTTGGTAGTTTGACCCTTCTTCTGTACCGTGAACCTAAAGAAACACTCATTAGAACCCGACTGACTCCCTCTTTGACCTTTAGAAATAGCCGATGTGAGAGCCGAAAGTGTCTTATAATGCCGACCAAAGAGTCAAGATT
Organism: Eriocheir sinensis; assembly: GCF_024679095.1. Lineage (NCBI taxonomy): Eukaryota > Metazoa > Arthropoda > Malacostraca > Decapoda > Varunidae > Eriocheir > Eriocheir sinensis. The sequence continues at coordinate 547,686 of NW_026110628.1, read as the reverse complement.
TAGCGAATCATTTTATTCACTGACACGCTAATATATACTCGTCCAAAACTATCACACTCCTTAGATAGTGTTTTCAAGGATCTGAGTAATGACTGAATATTTTATTGTACTGTTGCACGCCTGTCTCTATCAGCCAAATAACTAACCAACCAAAGTGTAAGCGTTGAGGAATAAGTAAACGGTACGAAGATAGAGGTGGTGGTGGAACGTCCGGGAGAATACTTCGTGTGTGTGTGTGTGTGTGTGTGTGTGTGTGTGTGTGTGTTAGTGAGTGAGTGAGCTACAGCATACGACGCTAAGCTCTTATTCTTCCTGACATTTGAATAGTGGCTCAGAGAAAATCACTAAAGAATCTTGACGTACTACTTTTTCTCATTAGCCTCTCCTTTGGGTAGGGACTGCAGGCCACTGGCCAGATGTAGTACCTGCACGCCTCTCGCCACCAACACCCCGGGCAAGAGTGGACCTCCACCGGTCTTCGCGGCACCTCAACGGACGCCTCACAAATCATCTGCTTTATGATTGATGACGGTAGTGGTTGTTAGGCCTATGGGAACGTCTCAGGGAGAAACGGGTTGTTAAGCCTCGGTGCTCTGCTTAAGGTTCCTCCTTAATGAGCGGCTTCCCCCCCCCCCCCCCACTCTCACACATACAGTGGTGCCGCAAACAGGTGCTATGACGGAAAACGTATAAGAGAAGCGGATCTCCCCAGAATGCAGGCCACAGCACCAGACTTACCCTCGACCATGAAGGGCTATTAGGTAAAAGAAGCAGTGGCGCAGAGAGGTCATTCGTCCGGGTGTCTCCTAAAAGTCAGTCGTGATTGGGCTGGGTGGGGCTGAGGGGTGAGGGCTCCTCCCTCGTAAAGTTGCACTCTTACCAGTATGTTTACAGCGCCCATAAAGAAAGGGTTTGTCATTATCGGTATTTTTTTTGTTACAATGCGAGTCAGACTTTTCCTTCGTAATGGTGCTGAAGAAAAGGAACATCACTACATCCTAATCTTTTCTTTTTTGTTTGTTTGTTTGTTTACAGCACAGGAAGCAACCCAAGGGCAACAAAAAGAAAGTGTAAAAAAAGCTCTGTCAGATAATGAACCCAACTCTAAAAGGTTGAAAGACTCGTTGATCAGATAGCTGAGTGGAACCGAAAGTCGAGGAATACCAGGAGTCAGGTGCTTTTGGGCTTTATCGAAATCGGCGTTGTGAATGTGTGTTTGGGGACCTTGATTTATAGAGATGTATCATTGTACTTGTAGAGAGAGAGAGAGAGAGAGAGAGAGAGAGAGAGAGAGAGAGAGAGAGAGAGAGAGAGAGAGAGAGAGAGAGAGAGAGAGAGAGAGAGGAGGAGGTATGGGTGAGAGAGAGTGCGGGGAGAGAGAGAGTGGGGAGGAGGAGGAGGAAAGGGAGGGATGGGAGTAGGGGAAGCCAGGGGTGGAGGTAGGTGGTGGATACACGTTACAAATACATCACGCCTCACTTGTTCGAATGTGTAAGTGGCTCACGCAGGTTTTGCCATCACAGTCAAGAGTAAACGCCATACTTAACCGCATCTGGCATTGCACAATAACGTCAAGAATTAGCGGAATGTGTGAAACAATCTGTGCCAAAGTCCCATGCTGATCCGAGACTCCGTTTGAAAGATATTTGCGAAAAACGGCATGTCATAGGGTATGATATGGATAGTAGGTGACAGAGTGAATGGAGGAAGGAAGAATGATTACCAAAACTGAGTAATACATGGTGGGGGGTTGTCGGCCAATGCAGAGAGCACAAAACAACATCAATATGAACATGAGACGTATACAGCGTTATATGTGCAATGGGGGCACACCAAAAAATACCCAGACAAGTAAATGCCCTAAATGATAAGGACTGCCATGATTCTCTTTGAAACGATTTATCAAACTCCTATCATGGTGCCCTTAAGCCAGTGAAGGCGTGGCTGCTCACACTCATTGAATTGCAAATGGTTGAAATCAATTGGTTGCCATCGTTCACGTTACCCGTATGGAGCCCGGCGCCCCTAGGTCTTTATGGATATACAGCTCGCTCGGCATGAGAGGTACTTGTAATCTAACTGAATGGTATAATCACGAGCATTGAAGTTGAAAGCTTTTGAAACTCGTTCTTACAGTTACTTAAGGAACCAAGGACACCACCTCCTGGTATACCTCGCTATTAGTGTTCGTAGTAAAGTGGCAGTCAGGGACGGTAACTCATGTAGATTAAGGGGTGTTGCTCTTTTTGCATCCTTGGGAATACCCAGGATACCCTTGGCAAAGATTGCATTTGGACTTTGCAGGTCCTTTCCTTGGTCATTCATTTCTAGTAATTGTAGATGCCTACAGTAAATGGCCAGAGGTAATACACATGAGTTCAACCACAGCACAAGCTACTATAAAAGCCTTAATGCCAGTCTTTGCCACCCACGGACTTCCAGTTCGCATTGTGACGGACAATGGTCCACAATTTTGTTCCAGTGAATTTTCAGAATTTCTAAAGGTCAATGGAATAGAACATGCTAAGGCAGCACCTTACCATCCCGCCACCAATGGTGAAGCGGAACGCTTTGTGCAGACCTTCAAGCATAACATGAAATGTAGGAGTGCAATGTCTGCAGACGTTATTGCTCACGTTAGCAATTTCCTATTGTCCGATAGAACTTCTGAATATTCTGTTACCGGACAAACTCCTCCACAACTATTGATGGGTAGAAAAGTCAGGAATAAATTGGACTTACTAAAACCAGACTTCTACATACAACAAAATAATCGCGAATGGCAACAAGTAGCCAAACATCAAACTATGAATGAGTTCAAACCTTCTTCACCGGTAATGGTTCGTTCTTACAACACAGATGTGAAATGGGTCCCAGGCCAAGTTACTATAGACCTAGGACAAAATTTAATGCACTATGATGTCAACGTTGGTGGACGCGTATCGAAACGTCATGTCGACCAACTTAGACCTTACACGGCTCCAGCTCAAGAAATAGAAGACCAAAGCGATGAAGAGCCTATGCCATTGGAGAGTAAAGAGACAGATGTACCTGACCAGTCTAGTGACTCTAGTGATACTTCTACTCCTCCAGAAAATGTAAATAGGAGAGTTGTTCCAGCTCGGAGCACGAGAGGAGTTCCTCCAGAACGCTTAAAACTGTAAGATTTCCTTTCTTTCTGACAGGGGGAAGGAAATGATATGTACGTAGATTAAGTATAGTATTAAGTATTTATAAGTTATGCATTAATGTTAAGTTTTCTTTGTAAGCGCCCAGACAAAACTATGTAGTAACAAGGAATCCAAATCCCTTTATAGAAGTTTTGATACCTTTATACTTTTGTATGTTTATGTACTAGGATTGTATACCATACGTAAGTTACAGCTACATATAGCTCCTAGAGGATTCTACACACACACACACACACACACACACACACACACACACACACACACACACACACACACACACACACGAGGACAAGGCGCTGATATTCAGGGTGTAATGAAGAGCCTACTCAATAAATACTGTGTGCCTCCACGCCTATCCATCCCCCTCAAGACCGACACCACGGACACGTCGACGAGGATGGGATATAACCAGTTGCCACATATTACAGGTACGTTGTAGTGCTGTCAAGAGTAATGAAGTGCTGGTAGACTACAAACACGACAAGTTGCTTAATTTGCGTTGATTTGACATTCCACGCTGTTTGGCTTCCTTAATTATCATGCTTGAGTCTTGGGGTGGCATTTTATTCTGCTTTATTAACTGCAAGTACAAATATCTGTTCCGATAAGTCGTTGCGTATTCGGAGTACAGGTTCCTGGGCCGAACTCTGCGTCGTGTTCACTTTGCTTTTCCTAATCGTCTGCATCGCCTATTGTTGGCTTTCTAATCATTCTGTTTTTGATTTATGTTTGGAATTAGTATCTTGTGCAAGCATTCACTGTTTTTCGAGAGCCGTCACACAGGCATTAACTCACAGGCTAACTTTTTATGTATTTGCCAAACCAGAATCCAAGAAAATTTACGTTTCCAGGAGTAGTTTTATGACCCTGGTGTTAGTTTGACCCTTCTTCTGTACCGTGAACCAAAGGAAACACTCATTAGAACTGTAAGTACAACGCGGCGTTTCTTGCTGCTGCGCCACGTGTAAACGCCGCCGCGTGCCAATGTCTGACGAAACCGGAGCAAAACATAGAAATGAGCTTGGTGAGTAAAGTGGCGAAAATAACAATTGTGAGGCAAAAGTCACTTGAGGTATTTCAAAGGTGTTCTGTTTTCTACCTAGGCGCCCCTCCTACAAGCCGCCCCCCCCTCCCCGACACACGCTCAGTGCCCCTTGCCCTATCTTTACAATGTGTGTGTCGCTCTGAACTCACATGCAGGCAGACTTATCAGCATTTGTTAATTGTTACTTGCACCGACAAGTTTTCTCCTCCTCCTTCTCCTCCTCCTCCTCCGCCTCTACCTCCTCCTCCTCCTCCACTTCCTCCTCCTCCTGTGTGCAGCCGCCGCCAGCTTTGATTTCACTGTCATGTTCATAACGTTTGTCATCACTACTGCCCGACAAGCCGATGACCAGCTCTCCCTGTGCACATCCTTGCCAGTCTGACGGCCCGACACCTTACCCGAGCAATGTTTAAATGAATTTTCATCTTCCAGCTGCGATTTACGGGACAAGCAGACAATAAAACATTCTTCATCTTAGACAAACAATAGAATAAATTATTACTACGCTAGAAGTGAAGCTGACAAGTCCCCGGCGATGCATCAGGCGCCTACCCAGGACCCGACGACCTTGAGACGCGAGGCTCGTGAATTATCCTCCCGTGTCAGTAGACAATATGTGCACGTTGCCGGCCATTACCTTTGTTGCGCTGTTCCTTTGTGACGGCCAAGCTACTACACTGCACCTCAACAGGTATATGCAGGAAATCATTTATAGAGCAAGATTATTCGCTGAATGGATGTTCGTGGTCTGTCTGAGATGCTTTATTGAAAACCAAGCCACTAACACACAAAAACCTAGCCGGCCAGTATACTGCCGAAGGAACATTTGTATGCCTTAACTGAAAGAACTACACAACGCGTCCAACATAAAAGAGTTAATAAAGCAATGATCATGGGTTGGCAGCCATTCAAGTTAAGAGTAAGGCTACACGGCTGCAGGAAGTAGGGCGCAGATTTCCATAAAGAGCCATAACTTGTGCCATGTGGACTTTATTAGGTAGTTCTTTTGCCTGACTTCATTCTGTACTAAAGACGATGTATTGTTTTCCTATATTGTGCTTCTTATGGCTTTCTTAGCTTAGTTTTTCACGTGTTTGACGTGGCTAAGGTTCCCCGTCCTGGTCAATATTAATGAATGGCAGGTAAAGATTTTCGGCCACTCGACGGCCGTGAAAGTCAGCCGCGTGTAATGACCACTCAGCCAGCACCTCCTCTGCACCACACACACACACACACACACACACACACACACACACACACATATACGGGGAGGCGGTGGCAGAACGAATAGCAAGACGGCCCCGCGTTCAGGAGGACGCGAGTTCAATCCCCGACCGGTGCCACCAAGCTGGGATTTTTCAGCCGCCGCCGAGTGGCTTAAAACTACCCACATGCTGTCCAGAAGACTACCTATCAACCCGGACTCTAGATTCTTGGATCAAAGATGAGCTCCGGGAGGGCAGCATGAGCCAATGAAAGATGGCGCCACTATAAACACTCGCCTGCGCCAGAACGGGCTGGGCCGACCATCAGGACCCACCGGAAAGAAGCCTTGGACCGACTATCAGGATCCACCGGGAAGAAGCCTACCGGCGCAATAGGCCGCGATGTAACACACACACACACACACACACACACACACACACACACACACAAACATATATATACTTAGGCACTTAAAAACTTTTCCGCCTTTCTCTCAGCTATGTAATATCCATGAAAATAAAGCTACCGCAAGCACATCACAACTCAGAGAGAGAGAAAAAAATAAAGATCACCTGAGAAAAAAAAAAAGGATTACTTCAGATAGGGCAAGGGGCACTGAGCGTGTGTTGGGGAGGGGGGGGGCGGCTTGTAGGAGGGGCGCCTGGGTAGAAAACAGAACACCTTTGAAATACCTCAAGTGACTTTTGCCTCACAATTGTTATTTTCGCCACTTTACTCACCAAGCTCATTTCTATGTTTTGCTCCGGTTTCGTCAGACATTGGCACGCGGCGGCGTTTACACGTGGTGCAGCAGCAAGAAACGCCGCGTTGTACTTACAGTTCTAATGAGTGTTTCCTTTGGTTCACGGTACAGAAGAAGGGTCAAACTAACACCAGGGTCATAAAACTACTCCTGGAAATGCATACAACTCCTACGAAAGCCATGTCAAATATGTGTTATTGGTCGACGGAATGTCTTATGATACGACCCCGTGACTTCAGACAGCAGTGTGCTACCCCGATGCCTTGGAGAGAAAAAAGGACGGGTCTTTCCTATCAAACCGAAAATGTTACTAAGCTGAACAAACATGTTCTGTCAGTCGTAACCACATAAACATCTCACAGTGCTATGATCCTGAGTGACTTATTAATGCTGAAATAGGGAACAGCGGTTAAGAATTACGGCACAGGTCTACGGTTTAAACGGTTTGAACCCTACTGATGATATAACAGTTACGCCACACAAGTGTTTTTCACAAACATGCCCCATATATAAAGCCTATAGGCGTGCCTGAGTGTACTATCAAATTTCAATGAATATAAAGGTGATAACGTCGTACCAAGAATGCATGCTTGTTACCTTTGACAGATAATCCCTGTCATGCAATAAGAAACGTGTCATTTTACATTACTATACTATCAGGCTGAGCATAAAAACCTGCTTGAGGGTCGCCGCCGGCACCCCCTCGCCGCGCGCACCCCACCAGGCGGTGATATGGCCCGAGTTGTTTGATTTTGTTTACCGCCTTGACTTTCGTTTACTCTCCATCGATTGTGTGTGTGTGTGTGTGTGTGTGTGTGTGTGTGTGTGTGTGTGTGTGTGTGTGTGTGTGTGTGTGTGTGTGTGTGTGTGTGTGTGTGTGTTTTGGCGTGATGGCCCGTGTTTTTTTTTTTTTTTCTGTGTATATATTTTATATTTGCGTGTGCTCATTTTTTTATTGTGGTGTGTGTGTCTGTGTGTGTGTGTGTGTGTGTGTGTGTGTGTGTGTGTGTGTGTGTGTGTGTGTCTAGACAGGCCACCCCCCCGCTCTCTCTCTCTCTCTCTAACTTCGTAGAAATCCGACAAAAACTAACAGAAATACAACTATCAGATGACGGCAACGTAGAGGAAGCCTGGCTAAGCTTTAAAAATCACTTACTCACTCAGCAGAACACATTTGTCCCCTTGTGCGAGAAGCGAATTAACACTAATAAAAGCACACCGTGGTTTAACAGCGAAATTAAACAATCAGTCAATGAGAGAAAATTGTTTTACAGATTAAAGAAAGAACAAAGCACGCCCGAAAACATTAGATTTTATAATGATGCCAGGCGACGAGTAAAAAGACTAGTAGCTCAGGCAAAGCGTAGATATGAAGAAAATAATGCAGCAAACTGTAAAAATAATCCGAAATCTTTCTTCAGTTACATAAACAACAGAAAGGCGATCAAAAGTGGTATTGGACCTTTAACAAACAGCGACGGTGCACTAGTGACTGCCAGCCAACATATTGCAAACTTCTTAAACAATTACTTTTCCTCGGTGTTTAATACTAACAGTCTTCCTCTCGCTACCACCAACACCAGTACTATTGTAAATCTCGAGCATGCATTGCCTAATTTTGAAATAACAACCGATGAAGTCCTTAAGGCTCTCCATTCACTTAAAACAGATGAAAAAGTCCCGGACCCGACAAAGTATATCCTATACTGCTTAAAGAAACAAAAAGCGAAATACTCTCCTCCCTCACTACCGTATTCAATATGTCCTTGCAACAAGGCATCGTCCCTTCGGATTGGAAAAAGGCTAACGTGACACCGATTTTTAAGAAAGGAGACAAAAAAATACCAGGTAACTACCGACCCATTAGTCTAACTTCAATTGTAGGTAAGCTACTTGAGGGCATAATTAGAGACAAAATTGTGAGTTACCTCGAAAGCCACTCATTAATTGGGGATTCACAACATGGCTTCCGTAACAAAAGATCCTGCCTGTCAAACCTACTGACCTTTTGTAACGATCTCTTCTCAATTTATGACGTAACCAAATCAGTGGACGTAGTCTATCTTGATTTGAAGAAAGCGTTTGATAAAGTCCCACATCATAAATTACTTTATAAATTAAAGCAAATAGGCATTGACGGTCAAGTAAAGCAATGGATCGCGAATTGGTTGAGCAACAGACAACAAAGAGTAGTGATTCTACGTTGTTGCCTATTGCGCCGGTAGGCATCTTCCCGGTGGGGCCTGAAGGTCGGCCCAAGGCTTCTTCCAGGTGGGGCCTGATGGTCGGCCCAGCCCGTTCTGGCGCAGGCGAGTGTTTATAGTGGCGCCATCGGATTTAACTCAGAGTGGGCGCCGGTCACTAGTGGCGTCCCTCAGGGCTCGATTCTTGACCCAGTGCTCTTCATTATTTACATCAACGACGTGGATGTTGGACTCAATAATCGCATTAGTAAATTTGCAGACGACACAAATAGTACAGCGGATCATTGAAACCATTGTGCACTTCATAGTAAAAGCATGAAATTTGGTCTGTATATACTTTAGGATATGCTGATTAATATTAGATATGGAGGCATCGCAAAAAATGCGAATTTCCAAGATGGCCGCCAAATCAAATATGGCTGCCGGGGCGTTGGTAAAATGACCACAATGTTACATTTATCTTGATATAAACCAAGGTGAACTAGCAGCAAATGCACACAATTTGGTGCAGTGATATTATACAATGTGGCAATATATATATATATATATATATATATATATATATATATATATATATATATATATATATATATATATATATATATATATATATATATATATATATATATATATATATATATATATATATATATATATATATATATATTCTCATTTTCAGGAACGTGGTGCAGGTGCTTCTGGCTGATGCTGTTCTGCTGTGAACTTTCTGCGTGTGTGTAACTGGCTCGTTACAACAATGAATGAACCAGAACAACCGTCAACTAGCAACGAGAGTAACAATCCAACTGATTGGAACTTGTGTATTCTCTGTCAAAACGATACATCTGAGCAATTACAATGTCCTGCCAACAGCAAAGGGAAAGGTGGGGCTGGTTGGACAACACTTGCCAACAACCTGAATCGCCTGCAGAAATGCAATTCCCTTCCATTTTCCCTTGACCTTACCAGAATTGACCAAGGGAAGGGCGTAGAGGCCAGCTTTAGAGACAACTGTGCAAAGTGGCACAAATCGTGTTCCTTAAGTGCAATAACCAAGCCGTAGAAAGAGCTGAGAAGAAACGGAAGTCTGTTGGTGATAACACAAGCTCTCGTAAGTTCACTAGAAGAGACATATCTGCCACTATTTCACGGGTGTGTTTCCTGTGTGACACTGTGACAAAGGAAGAACTTCATAATGTCGAAACATACTCTGTTGATGAAAAGGTTAGAAAATGTGCGTTTGACGTTCAGGATGAGAAATTGATTGCAAAGCTTTCTGGTGGTGATTTGATAGCTCAGGAAGCAAAGTATCACTTGTCATGTTTGGCCCAATTGTATAGAAGGAGAGAGTCAGCTTTGAAGGAAAGTGAAGAACAAGATGGACAAACGTTTCACAGTCTTGCATTTGCTGAACTTGTTGAATATGTTGAAGAACACAGAGTTTCCTGCGACCCAAAGCCTCTAAGACTGGCTCATCTTACAAGTCTCTATGATTCCAGTGTGAAGGAGAATGGCATTGAGCAAAGACCTCACAGTACAAGGTTAAAGAATCGTTTGTTAGGCGCAATTCCTGACTTGCAGGCTCATGTTTCAGGTAAAGACGTGCTGCTTGCTTTCACACATCAGGTAGGCAAAGCACTTAAGTCTTCCTACAGAGACTCAGGCGATGATGAAGCCTTGTGTCTCGCAAAGGCAGCCAGGCTAATTCGCAGAGACATATTCAATCATAAGTCTAAGTGTTTTGATGGATCATCTATGAATCAGAAGATAGCATTCCAGAGTCTCTCCTATCTTTGATGACAATGACGCTAACAGGGCCAAGTATTACATGCAACAACAAAGCAAAGTATCAAGCAGCACTCTCCATCGCTCAGTTCATTAAATTCAACTGTGTTAAGCGCTCAGGCCAAGGCAGAACAGCCACTCATAGCAAAGAAAATGAAACTCCTTTGCCCTTGTACTTGGGCCTCAAGATCCATGCACACACACGAAGTAGGAACTTACTGGATTCTTTCTATCATCTAGGAATGTCAGTATCATATGATAGAGTCCTTCAAGTGTCAACACAACTCACCGATGCTGCTATTGCTCATTTCAATGAAATAGAGGCTGTGGTTCCAACAAACCTGCGTCGAGGGATCTTCTGTACTGGAGCCGTTGATAATATCGATCATAATCCGAGCTCCTTGACATCACATGGTTCCTTTCATGGAACTGGAATTTCTATATTCCAGTATCCCACTATTGAACAAACAGGAGATCCATGCCAAACTCAGCGGCAGGAATTGCCGAGACCTAAGAAGAAATCTGTATCAGAGCTGCCAGAGTTCTATGCAAATGTTCCTCCTGCAGTGTCACAGAAGAAACCTCTTGTACCACCACTACTCAATGGTTCTGTTCCTCTAGTGGAAAACAACTGCTTCAACAAGTCCAAAGAAGAGGAACTTAAGTGGCTCAGTTATGTGCAAGAGGCAGTATCAAATCAAAGAATACCCTCTGATGTGTCTTGGGGAGCATACCACTCACTGAATCTGATCCATGACTCGGATAGGCTGCCATCAGTCACCTCCTCCCTTTGTTCAGTGAACAAGCGAAGTCTGAAGCTATGATCAAGCATGGTATGAACATGGTCCGCAGGGCTACTGAGTATCTCAATCCAGGTCAGACCTGTATAATAGCTGCAGATCAACCGCTATTCTCAGTTGCTAAAAAAGTTCAGTGGCAATTTCAGATCAGCATGGTGAGTCCTCCTTTGTAATCATGATGGGTGGTCTCCACATTGAAATGGCCTACTTGAAAGCAGTAGGTCAGTGGTTGGAAGGCAGTGGCTGGACAGACTCACTTGTTGACGCAGGACTTGTTGGATCAGGCACAGCAGATTCGTTTTTGAAAGCTGCTCATGTGACTCGAACAAGAAGAGCTCACGAAGTCACAGCGTGTGCTCTACAGATGTTGCTCACTCAGAGTTATCAGGATTACCTGAGCGACCTCCCGGGGGGAGAAGAGCCATGCAACATGGAATCTTGGTGTATCAATCAGGCAGACAGTCATCCCACCTTCAAGTACTGGTCTTTTGTATTAGAGATGGAACTCACCTTGCTCTTGTTTGTCAGGTCATTGCGAGAGGGAAATTTTGAACTCTACCTTCAGAGTCTAATTCAGATGGCTCCATGGTTTTTTGCTCTTGACCATCACAACTATTCACGGTGGCTACCCATTCACATCAGGGATATGACCAACCTCCACACCACTCATCCAGATGTATTCCGACAGTTCAAGCAAGGAAACTTCGTCGTCTGGAAGACATGTAATCGATTTTCAGGAATGTCGATAGATCAAGCGCATGAGCAAAATAATGCTCTGGTAAAGGGTGAGGGCGGGGCCATTGGGCTCACAGAAAATGCTGCTGCTTTGAGAAGGTGGACTGTCGGCGGACCCGAAATGGCTAGAGTGATTGTAGATTTTGAAAGCGCCATCGACTGCATTTCATCTACAAGAACACAATTCCAGCATCACGAGGAACATGAGAAAGTCCAATCAACGTTTGTGTCAGATGTCAAGAAACTTGCTCAGAGTATTCAGAAGGGTGGAAATCCATTTGACGATGAAACTTCAGAACTGGTTGTTCTCTTTTCAGGAGACATCATTGACAACTCTGTAATGGAGACACTCTACAAGATTAACCAATCTGGCATTGAGCAGTACAACACATTTGTCAATGAGAGAATCATCAACAGATCAAAACCGTTGTCAGATCCAATCAAGAAGAACAATTTTCCGCTGATCTCAAGGCCTACAGTTAAGAAAAGCACAGTCCCTACTCAGGTATCTTCTTTGAAGCAAGACTGCAACTTATTTGCACGACTCTACATTGCTAGTCAGTCTCGAGAAGGGTCATTAGAGGAATTCTTTTCCCATGAAAATCAAGCCTATCCCCCTGCACTTAGTCAGTTTAGAAAATTGCGTCCTTCAAACAAAAGCCAGCTGTTAAATTGCTTGGAAGACTTGGCAATGCCCAGTGATGCTGCTCCTGAGGTTGATGCAGTTATGCTAGATGGTCCTGCTGTTGTACACTTTCTGACTCCACGAAATTGCCGGACCTTTGCTGAGTATGCTTCCAAGATCTTCCTCCTTTCATCCAAAGAACACTGACCATGTGCGACAGACTGGACCTTGTATGGGATGTCTATCATCAGGACAGTCTTAAATCTGATGCCAGAGACAAGCGAGGAACTGGTGCAAGACGACGGGTGGCACCAGACAACACAGTTCCAAGAAAGTGGAGTGAATTCCTAAAGAACAGTATGAACAAGACAGAATTGTTCCAGTTTCTGTCTGATATGACTGTGTCCCTTGAGGTTCAAGAGTTGATTGTGGTGACATTAGGCACAAGGGCACTGACCAACAAGGAAGAATCTGATGTTGCCGTTAATGAAATATCACCTTGTACACATGAGGAAGCCGACACCCGTTTGTTGTTGCACACTGCAAATGCTGTCAGACATGGCTCTCAAAAGATCTCCATCAGAACCGTAGATACGGATGTTGTAGTGTTGGCCACTGCTCACTTTGCAACAATCAAACCACAAGAATTGTGGATTGACTTTGGAACAGGAAAAACAAGGCGTTTCATTCCTGTACATGAACTAGCCATGACTCTCGGTCCACAGAGGTGCACTGGTCTTCCACTGTTTCACAGTATTACAGGATGTGACACAGTTTCTGCAATGTATGGTATAGGCAAGAAAAAGGCCTGGCTACTCTGGCAAACATATGACCACATCACGACGACATTTGCTAGCCTGTCATCCAACCCTCCACAAGAAATTTCTGACTCTCACTATGCTGAACTTGAACGTTTTGTTGTATTGTTGTATAACAGAACTTCAGCTCAGAAGTCAATGATGTTCGGCGAGTTCTGTTTACTCAGAAAGGCCGCACGATCGAGAACATCCACCGACACAAGCAGCCCTTACTCAGCACGTGCGAAGAGCAGTATACCAAGGTGGACATATTTGGGGCCAGGCGTTAATAGCTCGACCAGAATATCCTGATCCATCCTCATGGGGATGGGACAAGGAGCAGTCTGGCACAAGTACCGCATGGACACCATTGTGGTCGACATTGCCTCCAGCTTCTGCAACGTGTATTGAACTGTTGTGTTGCGGTTGCACAAAGGGTTGTCATGGTAGATGCAAATGCCGAAGCGCTTCCTTGAAATGCACTGATCTCTGCAAATGTGCAGGTGATTGTTCCAATTGAATGTACACCTGCATGAGGTGTCGGGTTGCTGTCCCGCAGGGGCAGAATGAGTTAACTTAAGAATATATTGATGTAAAAGTGTACCAACCCCATTGCCATATGCCCCTCCAACTCCCAACAGTTTGGTTGAAGAGTCATTCTGGTGGGTGTTTATTCATTTGCTTTTTGTTGATTGCTTTCCCCTAACATGTTACTTCCCATTCATAAGGCATGTTAGGTTTTATATTAATTATTATTAGATTCATTTATATTCAACATTATTCAATGTCAAGCTTATGGAGCACATATTTTTGGTAAAGGAAATATTTTTTTCTTAATTATAAGTATAATTTCTCTGATATTTATCAGAAAGCATTCAAAATTCGTGTTCCATGAAAATAATCTCGATTTTCTCATGACCGCCATCTTTATTTGGCCGCCATCTTGAAAATATGCTTTTTTTCAAATGCCTCCATTTCTAAATTTCATTCCTGTTGGATGAAGAATCACCATGCAAAGTCTCTTGCTTTTACTCAAAAGTGCACAATTTGGCCATTTTGTGTGTCTCATCCGCTGTACTAAAAGATTGGTAACTCGGTTCTCACTGACGAAGACAGGCAAAGCCTCCAAGAGGATTTGCACAAAATTTCAGCTTGGTCGGATAAATGGGAGATGCCCTTTAACGTAGACAAGTGCCAGGTCCTTCAAGTTGGAACAAGAAATAAGAAGTTCGATTACGAAATGCGCGGCGTTAAACTCACAAGCGTTCAATGCGTTAAGGACCTGGGGATTAAGATCGCGTCAAACCTCAAATTCTCACATCAATGCATCGATGCAGCAAATAAAGCGAACATAATGTTGGGCTTCATTAAAAGAAACTTTTTATTCAAGAATAAAGATGTAATACTTCCGCTCTACAGTAGTTTAGTCAGACCCCACTTGGAATATGTTTTGGTCTCCTCATCATGCAAAGGATATTGCTAAACTAGAAGGTGTTCAGCGTCGAGCAACAAAAATGATCCCTTCCTTGCGCAACTAATCCTACGAAGAAAGGCTTTCCATCCTTAACATGTTCTCTCTTGAGAAACGTCGCTTTCGAGGAAAACTGATCGAATGTTTTAAAATACTTAATGGTTTCACGAATGTAGACAAAACAAAATTGTTTATGATCGATGACGCTTTGCGAACGAGGAACAATGGCACAAAACTCAAATGTAGACAAGTAAATTCAGACTGCACCAAATTTTTCTTCATCCACGTTGTAGTGCGAGAATGGAATAAGCTCCCACCGTCAGTGGTCCAGTGTAATACGATTGACTCCTT
>NW_026110628.1:422713-527713 GCF_024679095.1 Eriocheir sinensis | reverse complement strand
CTCTGTGGCGGACGGCCGGAAGGTGGAAAATTGGAAGGCAGAGCTGAGGGAAAGAGGGAGGGAAAGAGGGAGAGAGGGGAAAGGAGGGAAAGAGAGTGGAGAAGAGGGGGAGAGAGTGGTAGAGGAGGAGGGGAAGGGGGAGTGAGAGTAGAGAGGGGAGAGAGAGAGGGAGAGAGAAGAGAGAGCAAGTTATAGTTTTTCCATGTACATCATCCAATATATTTTCTCAGTATGTCAAATAGATTAAATGTCAGTGATTTATATGGGAGTGGTGAGTTCTGGCAGGCGTGTCGTGATGGGCGGCGGTGGGTCAGTTTTCAAAACCCCTGGCAAACAGTAAAAGCCCCTAACCCCCCCACCCCTAACGCTACCCACGCACATCCCTCACTTCCGGGTCCCTGCTAACCCCGCCCCGCTGCCCAGTAACTTCACACACCCTCCTCTAGGCCATAAAACACAGAGTATCTGACTCGGCGAACTGCTGGTAATGATATCACTACTACTACTACTACTCAACTTTAATGTGTAGGGTCAGGTGCATTAGTAAAATTGTAAAGTGTTGGCGAGGAGCAATGGTAGTGGAAAAAAAAAAATCATTCTAATATTACCGTAAAGGTAGAGTAAGCATATGTAAGTATATGTCTGTGTGTAGGTATATGGGGGGAGACAAGAGTCAAAGTGGGGTCTACTACTATTACTCTATTCATCACCACAAATAGCAACTAAGATACACTAGCATGCATAATGGCACCGAAATGGAGCCCCCTCAATGTTGCATTTGTTCGTCTCGAAATCAAAACTGTGTTCAATGCTCGTGCGTAAGACGAGGCCAGCCCTGTGTAAACTGTAAGAGAGGTGGAGATTGTCGAAACCCAAACAATCAACGGCAGGATGTGGAAAATGGGGAGCAACCACAAGTGGTGCTGGGTGGACAGGCCAATGAAGGCGCTGGAGATGATCAGGTGGAGGGGGGTGCAGGTGGCGAGAGACAAGGGCAAGGTGACCAGGGTGAGGCCGCCTCGCGCGAGCTCCGCTGCTGGCAGAGGTGGACACTCGAGGAGACAGAGGAGGGTGCGAGACGCTTACAATCATGTGGTAACGTTTTCTTCCAATAACGTATTTGAGGCCCCGAGATGTAACGCCACCAAAACCTTGATAGAGGAGAAAACCTACCTCATTAGAGCGTACAACAACTCCACGCAAATCGCCCCCTACGCTTTAAAGATTCTGGCCATACTACCGCACCTCATATGCCAACGGACTCACAAAAAGTCGAAACAATCTGAGGACGTGAAGGCGGTACAAAGAAGAATGGAGCTGTGGAGGAAAGGGGACGTCCGGAAGCTACTTGACGAGGCTAAAACACTGCAGGAGAGACTAGGCAGACGTAACAGTCGCAAGAAGGACAGTAACGACAGGGCTAGAAACTTTGCTGACAAGATGAGACAAGGCAAAGTGGCCATGGCAACTAGATCACTGTCAATAGAAGATGAGGCAGCGGGAGTCCTTCCCATGACGGAAGAGACACGCCAGATCCTCAAGGACAAGCATCCAGATGCTAGACCTGCACACCCAGAAATGAAGTTCCTTGGGGACTACACCCCACCATATTAGCGGTGACGTGATCTGGAAGCACGCCCTTCACACGCAGGGAGCGGCTGGACCATCAGGCTTGGATGCCAAGGGGTGGAAACACCTCCTCAGTAAGAACATATTTGGTAATCCAGCTGTGGATCTTCGCGACGCAATAGCCGCCCTAGCAAGAAAATTGGCGTCAGAGAATTGCCAACACCTCGAGCCTTTGATGGCCTGCCGGCTCATCCCGCTGGATAAAAAACCAGGCTGTCGCCCCATCGGGATAGGGGAGGTGCTCAGGAGGATCATAGGCAAGGCTGTCATGGAGGTGGTGAAGGACGACGTGAGGAAGGCGGTGGGAAACCTCCAAGTGTGTGCGGGTCAGCAGGCTGGATGTGAAGCGGCCATTCACGCTGTCAGGAGAATGTTCGAAGACCCAGAATGCGAGGCGGTGCTGATGGTGGACGCTGCAAATGCGTTCAACAACATCAATAGGGAAACAGCACTGCACAACATCAAAATCAAGTGCCCTATATTCGCCCAATATATTGAAAATACATACAAGGAACCTGCCAGACTGTTCATCAGCAGTCATAATGACCAACGACTTGGAGACCCGGTGGCCATACAATCCTCAGAGGGCACCACCCAGGGGGACCCAGTGGCCATGGCAATGTTTGCCCTGGGAATGATGAAGCTGCAGGACATCATCCGCCATGAAAACACCAACGTCAAACAGGTGGCGTATGCGGATGACCTCACCGGGGTAGGAAAGTCTGCAGACCTCAGGAAATGGTGGGACCTCGTCAATGAACATGGCCCTAAAATAGGGTACCATCCCAACGCCACGAAGTCTGTGGTGATTGTAAAACCAGAGGCATACGATCGGGCCAAAACAGCATTCCAGGGCAGTAACGTGAAACTGTCAGTGACTGGAGAAAGACACCTCGGGGTAGCCATTGGAACAGCTGAATACAAAACCGAATATGTGAAAACGGCTGTAAAGCGCTGGGAGTCCGAACTGCAGAGACTGAGCGAGATCGCCAAAACAGAACCGCAGGCAGCCTACGCAGCATTTACGTACGGTGTCAAGCATAAATGGAACTACCTCATGAGGACAGTTCCTGATGTTGCTCCGTTACTAGAACCTCTGGAAGATGCTATCAGAAACACCTTCATACCGGCGATAGCAAATGGGAGATGTCCCAGTGACCAGGAGAGAAGATTGCTGGAGTTGCCGCCAAGAATGGGTGGGCTCGGCTGAGTCTGAATTCGGGAACTCAATCCGAATCACAGCCTCCTTGACCGGATATATTTCCATTCAAAATGAAATGGGAGATGTCAACCTTCAAGATATTAGGTCACTAAGGAATGAAATCTCCAAAACAGAGAAGGAAAACAGAGAGACACTCTGAGTGACCTAATGAGAGAACTCCCAGAAGACACAAGGAGGAGGACAGATATTGCACAGGAAGTGGGCGCTTCAAACTGGCTAACCACACTACCTATCAGGGCAAAAGGCTTCAACTTAAACAAAAAAGAATTTACTGATGCCCTTGCCCTCAGGTATGGCTGGCCAGTGGATGGGCTCCCAAACATGTGTAACTGTGGCTCACCCTTCAACCAAAATCATGCCATGACATGCAAGAGAGGAGGTTTCGTCTGCATGAGACATGATGAAGTAAGAGACGTAACAGCTCAGATGCTGAAAGAAGTCTGCCACGACGTGACTGTGGAACCCATGCTGCTCCCTCTGCAAGGCGAACACCTCGCCAGACGCACCGCTAATGTTTCGAACGAAGCACGAGTGGATGTTAGCGCCAGAGGGTTTTGGACTCGTGGACAAAGGGCATATTTTGACATAAGGATCTTTGATCCCATGGCCCATTGCCACAGAGACCTGACCCTTGATGCAGCCCACAGAAGAAACGAACAAGAGAAGAACAGAGCATATGAAGAAAGAATACAGAATGTGGACCAGGGCTCCTTCACCCCGGTAGTATTCACGACGGCAGGAGGGATGGGACCAAGGGCGCAGAGCTTCTACGCAAGACTCGCCGAAACACTGGCGGATAAGAAACAACAGCCAAGAAGCAGTGTGGTCGCCTGGATGAGATGCAGGCTGTCCTTCTCCCTCCTGAGGTCAGCCTTGGTCTGCCTGAGAGGAACCAGGTCACCTGCACCCAAAACCACCCGCATTGCTGACCTGGACTTTGAGGCGACGGTGGTTGATAGTCGTATCAACCACAAGCTCTGTTAGCTTAAAAATAAAATGTTTAGTAAAGTTTGTAATATTAAATAAAGATGGTTGTCGGCCACAGTCATTGGCGGGGCGGGGCCAATGAATTACTTTGTGAAAGGATATGAGAAAATATACCGCTCACAACGCAACTCTAATAGATGGAGGCCCGTAGTAGTAGTAGTAGTAGTAGTAGTAGTAGTAGTAGTAGTAGTAGTAGTAGTAGTAGTAGTAGTAGTAGTAGTAGTAGTAGTAGTAGTAGTAGTAGTAGTTGAAATAGTAGTAGTAGTAGTAGTAGTAGTAGTAGTAGTAGTAGTAGTAGTAGTTGAAATAGTAGTAGTAGTAGTAGTAGTAGTAGTAGTAGTAGTAGTAGTAGTAGTAGTAGTAGTAGTAGTAGTAGTAGTAGTTGAAATAATAGTAATTGAAATAGTAGTAGTTGAAATATTATTATTATTATTATTATTATTATTATTATTATTATTATTAGTAGTAGTAGTAGTAGTAGTAGTAGTAGTAGTAGTAGTAGTAGTAGTTGAAATAGTAGTAGTAGTAGTAGTAGTAGTAGTAGTAGTAGTAGTAGTAGTAGTAGTATAAATAATAGTAGTTGAAATATTAGTAGTTGAAATATTATTATTATTATTATTATTATTATTATTATTAGTAGTAGTAGTAGTAGTAGTAGTAGTTGAAATATTATAATTAGTAGAAATAGTAGTAGTAGAAGTAGTCATAGTAGTAGTCGTAGAAGTAGTAGAAGTAGTAGTCGTAGAAGTAATTGAAGTAGTAGTCGTAGAAGTAGTAGTAGAAGTGGTAGTAATAGAAGAAGTAAAAGTACTAGTAGTAGCGACACCAGAAGTAACGAAAAGAGAAGTAACCTTTGCTTGGATGCATTATGCATACACACAAACATACACAAACATATGAACACACACATAATATTTACGTAGCACAAGCTTATACACTATAATCGAAAACCTGCACATATATACAACCATGTTCATTCATGCTCATTAAACACAGATACACACAGTCATTCCTAGCTCTACACACTCATTATGTATTAATATGACTACAGTTTCTAATACCTAATACATTATTAGCTAATAGTATTTATTTATTTATTTTTTATTTTTTTTATTTTTACAGCAAAGGAGACAGCTCAAGGGCACAAAAAAGTAAACATTAATAAAAAAAAAAAAGCCCGCTACTCGCTGCTCCTAAAAAGAATCCAAAGAGGTAAAATAAAGGAAATGGTGACTAGTAATTACATTTAAGTAGTATCCATCATTGACAGCAGTGATTTTATAGTTTATCCTTTATTTTTACTTTAAAAGAGTTTAAGGGTAGTGCTTTTATTTCCTGTGAAACATCATTCCATATTTTACTTCCTCTATAAAGAATACCTTGTTGAACATGAGAGGTTTTACACATGGGTATCATGAGGTCATTTGTTCTTCTTTTTGGAATGGCATGCGTATTTAGTTTAAATCCATTGTCTACTTTATTCAACTTTAGAGATTTATAAACAAATGATAAGGTTTGGTAAGCAATAATATCATCCATTTTTAATACATTAAGGTCCCTAAAAATTGGTTGTGTATATGCAAGTCTGTTGCTATGTGTTATGACTCAGTAATTTCCTTTGAGCAATGAACAAGGAGCTGATATAGATTTTACATGCCCCTCCCCAGATTGCTGAACAGTATGGGTATGCTAATGATAAATACAATTGTTTAAGGCAAGCTGCATTACATAGATTCCTGATTTTATACAATACTCCTATTATTTTATACATTTTATTTTGTGTTTCTTCAATGTGTGGTCTCCATCTTAATCTGTTATCTAACATCACTCCTAAAAAAATTATTTGCTGTACTTCAGTTAGTGATATATCAACTATTTTTATGTCAATTGGATGACTCGCGGTCATGTGGGTATCAGATAGCATATAGGAGGTTTTATTTACATTGAGTGTCAGTTTATTACTTTTTAACCAACTTATAACATGCTGCAGTTCGGTATTGAAAGTATTTTGAAGGCTAATTAAGTCTCGTCCCTGAAGAAATATATTGGTATCGTCCGCGAAAAGTATGAAATTTAGCTTTTTAGTAGAAAGAGTTATATCATTAATATAGATTAGAAACAATAGTGGACCCAATATTGAGCCTTGGGGTACTCCGCAACTAATACTGTTTTAAATGGATGCTCTGTCATTGATAACCGTGAATTGTTTTCTTCACGAAAGATAACTATTGAACCATTTGAATGCTGGTCCCCTAATCCCATATGTATTTAACTTATTTAACAAGACGGAATGATTAATGGTATCAAATGCCTTAGTTAAGTCACAAAATACTGTCAAGTGGTACATTTTGTTGTCTAAAGCACTATAAATACTTTGTGTTAGGTGATGAGTAGCCAGTCCGGTTGAACAGTTAGGTCGGAATCCAAACTGATGTTCAGAGAGAACTGAGTTTACTGTTAGATAATTAATTAGTCTGGTAGCAACTAGCTTCTCGAATATTTTACTTAAACATGACAGTATCGGGATAGGCGATAGTTTGAGCACTGGTGGTTATTACCTTTCTTGAAGATTGGAACTACTTTAGCTATCTGTAACTGAGTTTGAAAGCAGCCTGTTATAAATGAGAGAGAGAGAGAGAGAGAGAGAGAGAGAGAGAGAGAGAGAGAGAGAGAGAGAGAGAGAGAGAGAGAGAGAGAGAGAGAGAGAGAGAGAGAGAGAGAGAGAGAGAGAGAGAGAGAGAGAGAGAGAGAGAGAGAGAGAGAGAGAGAGAGAGAGAGAGAGAGAGAGATGAGAGGTAGGGGGCTTGAGAGGGATTTAGAAGGAAAACAGGTAGTCATCAAGAAGTCAGAATGAGGCGTCTCCTAGAAAAGAAGTCGACGGGATGCGCTGGGCGGCTCAAGACTCTTCTGACCGCTTGTAGAGACGGAACTGTGGAACGACGGTTTGAGAGAAAATTCACCGAGGACTCTCAGAAAGGTATAGATGATAGTATTCTGAAGCAGTGATAGAAAGACTTGTTTTATGTAGATTCAAATAACGGATGTGAAAAAAAAGTTCAAAAACAATGAAAAAAAAAATCCTTTGGCATGGAACTTTATGAGAACTAATGATAGTGTTCTTAAGCAGTGTGAGAAAGACTTGTTCTGTGTAGCATCAAATAACGGAAATGATAAAAAAAGTACGTAAAAAGGAAAACAAAATGAATCCTTTGGCATGGAACTCGGGGAGAACTAATGATATAGTATTCTTAAGTAGTGTGGGAAAGACCTGTTTTATGTAATATCAAATAACGAATATAAAAAAAAAATGAGTCCTTTGGCAATCCAACAAATATAAATTACTTCGACGGTTATAGTTTTCCTCATGTATAATTTGGGGAGCGGCGAATAGCGGGCTTTTTTTTTTGGCACTTTTTGTTGCCCTTGAGCCGCTTTCTTTGACGTAAAACAATAACTTGGCGTCAAAGCCCTTCGCTAAAAAAGTAATAAACTTTGCTATGACGTTTTCTCACATGCATAACTAGTTTGGCCGCATTAGTCAACCCGCTGCCGCTTTATGTAGCCGTCGCGTTAGGCAATCCTCCAAAACCAGCCCCAGTCAAGCTTGAATTCATTCCCGACCAAAATCAAGACGCAGATATGGCCTGACACACACAAATAGGTAGGCGTTGAGGAAGATGTTAGGCAGACAGACAGACAGACAGACAGGCAGGCGAGAAGCATAGTTTGGCAGGTGCTTTCACACACACACACACACACACACACACACACACACACACACACACACACACACACACACACACATTCACTCACTCACACCTACACACAAACAAATAAACAATCAAGCAAGTAAACAAACAAACAAACAAACAAACAAACGAAAAAAACAGACAGAGAGAGAGAGAGAGAGAGAGAGAGAGAGAGAGAGAGAGAGAGAGAGAGAGAACCGGTTGTCAGCTGTGCACCGTCCCCAAACACCTTCAAGATTAATCGTCCCCCGCAGAGTAGTAACGAAAAGGTCATAGCGTGGGTGCTCTCTCTCTCTCTCTCTGTCCAAAAAAATACACAATTATTGTTTGGTAATTTGATTTCGATTCTATCTAGATAAGGAGTCCTCTTGTTGTGATTACTGAGTGTGCATTTAAAACAACACACACACACACACACACACACACACCCTCCCCATACACACACCTTACTTTCTCCACCTGTAAAGGATGGATCATGTTACTCTCTCCCTTTCCCCACAGTATTCTATCTCTCGCCTCTTGTAGGCCCATCTGCCGCCCCTCCCTGCGACTCATTCCTGGTTGTTAGTCGACGAATGAAAGATGTGAGGATAAAAACATGTTACGGGGATGACTGTCTTGTGGTCAGCTTAAGACTATGAAGATGAATGATTGCTCAGGACTTCAGATTTATAATTTTTTTTGTTGATGGCAAAGTGCCGTTCTCATGTAATAAGTTACTAGTTTAGCAAAAGCTTCTGTTGTGTTTTTTTCTTTAATGGTTTTAATGGTAATGGTCTTTGTGCAATGACAGCAGTTTTGAGCAGCAACGTCAGATATTTTTTTTCTGTTGATGCCAAATTGTCGTTTTTATATTTAGAAAGCAGCTCCGATTTTATCCAAAGCTTCTGTTGTGTTATTTCCTGTACATGTTTGATCCTCAACATTAGATTTATTTACGCAACAACAGTGATTTTGGGCAGCAACATTAGATATTTTTTTCTGTTAGTGCCAAATTGTTGCTGGTATGTAAAGAAATAAGCTCTGAGCATAGCCAAATATTCTGTTGTGTTCTTTTCGTTAAAGGTTCGAACCTCAACATTAAATTCCTTTACGCAATAGCGCTGATTTTGAGCGGGAACATCAGATAGTTTTAACAATTTGACACAGGATCTGAGAGTAACCCAAACGGCCTTGAAGGAGCTGGGTATTTCCCGTCTACCTTTGCCTCCTGCTGATCGCCGACCCACCTCCTGCACCTCACCCTAAACGACTGAAAAGGTCCGGTAAATAAAATCCTAAGATACGTCCTTCATAGTGGCCCCGTGCTTCTCAAGAGCGATCGGTTTGTTTACATTTACTAACGTCTAACCATTCAACACACCACGGTAGGTAAACGTCGAACACTTGGGGTAAACGCGACTACCAACACAAAACACACCTCTATCAAGACACATCTCCACCCGGAACTGACCTCTTTTGGCTACTCTTTACTATTATCTTTTATAGGAGCGGCGAGTGGCGGGCTTTTTTTTATGTGTACTCTTTTTATTGCCCTTGAGCCGTGTCCTCTGATGTAAAAAAAAAGAATAAAAAAAAAACCCTCACACCTACGCTGATAACGCATGTAGCTTGCTGTCCACCGGGTCATTCAGCCTTCGGTGTAAGGAACGTAAATGAATACCCAGGATTTACGAGTCATGGAGGAATCGCTGCGGCATCACGGCTGGGACATAATAAGAGGCGTCATATTTTCTATACGCGCACCACAAGCACGCCAGCCAATTATCTGTCGAGCTGTTACTAGTTATTTATGTATTTTATGAAGCTTTTGAGGCTGAGCAAATTTCCTGTGCACGCTGCGGCACGGCGCTCATTAGATTTTTATATACATGAACACTGGCAAGCTTTCCCTCACTCAGATACTTGTTTACTGTGTGTGTGTGTGTGTGTGTGTGTGTGTGTGTGTGTGTGAGAGAGAGAGAGAGAGAGAGAGAGAGAGAGAGAGAGAGAGAGAGAGAGAGAGAGAGAGAGAGAGAGAGAGAGAGAGAGAGAGAGAGAGAGAGAGAGAGAGAGAGAATGCTATGACCGTGTCCGGAGAATCTTTCCATAATTATGTGTCTGTGACCCTCAGCTCACCCTAAATAAATAATGTTGGCGTTTGGACTGCTTACCATCCGTTTCACGCACTGAGTGTCGGACTCACAAGGTACCGGTAATTGTGCAGCGGTGTCTTTGACTATACAGTTTTATGATACAGGTGTCTGATGGGTGTGGAGTACCGATACGAGGTTCAACTCTTGGGTGTGATTTTGTGGAGAGCGGTGAAAGAGTCGTGTCCTGTGGACGAGAAACATTCCACGAAGACCTCACAAGCGGCGCCTTCTGCCCCGCGACGGACGGGTAATTGCGGCCGCGTCAGATGCGCCTCGGCCGGGGGAAATTGTATCTGTATTTATAAAAGGAAAAAAATAGAGGTATTAATGTATAATTTGTTAATGATTCATGATTTCTAGAATATTTTTTTAACAGGCAAAAGACATTATTCCAAACGTAAAGTTCATAATATCCGTAAATTTGTTTGTTAGGTCACTGTTTCCGCACGTTTACAGGAATAAAATATGTAATGTTAATACTTCAAGATTATAATTCAATAATAGGGATTGCATACCTGATGAAACAGATGTTGAAAACCATTACCCATTATCCAAACCATTTATCCTGAAGCAAGTATTTTTGAGCTTGGAAGACTTGTCCTTATAATTGATTCATTTCCGGAATCTTTGGTTTGCGGTGATCGTTGGTCAGATGTCGACTGAGAACATGCCGCCCTTCACTTAGTAATGTCTTTTATCATGGTATTCACCGCCTCACCTTCTCCACGTTTTGCCAGGTCTACCAACTGGTCTCCTTCCTTCTACCTCCAATCTCTCCAAAACTCCCAGCACTGTATCCTCCCCTGCTCTCTTTACATGTGTAAACCATCGGAGTCTGCTCGTCTGCTCTCTCTAGACCTTCATACTTTTTATTATAGTTTATTCCTTCCTGCACTCAAAAAATCCTCCACTCATTTAATATTTTTCACGCTGTTCACTGGTCACAGGTCTAACTTCCCCTCACCTTCAACTCTCCTCTTGCCACCGTTGCCAGATTATCGTACTTATAGCATAGTATTTGCCGATTTCTGACGCCTACCTATTGCCAAGAAACATCAGGAATTAGCTATTTCAGCGATATTTATAAGTGAATCTCCTTATTGGTATCCACGAGACAGTTTCTGGGTCAGAAGTCGGTAAATATAAGAGGCTGAGTAAGACAATCTGGCAACGTTGCCTCTCGCTATCATTTATCTTCTTTTAACAACACAAGCTCCTTAAAACGTCTTCACTTAGTATCCTCTTTTATTGGCTTATTTGCTCAACATTTTTTAAGCTACCCAAATGGATTAACCTGCTTAAGTCTGCTTCCTGTGTCTGGGCCATGAAATTGAATATAATGGAGACGTGTTTATCGTCTCTCTCCTTTGTGTCGAAGCAGGAGCAACGCACGAAGATAACTGACTTGTTCTTAACAGAGGCTCTTTATTATTACTAGTTAATGGGAGTTGCACAAGTTGTATCCGTTTTACCAAAACGATAAGAGCTTAGTTATTGTCAAGACTCACAATTTTTTAAACTAACTGAGTGAAAGAATCGCTTGGCGAGGAGACATCAGCATGGTCAGTGACAAACAAACAAATACTGTTCGGAAAACTGATAATGGAATAAATATTTAGTTAATGGAATTTTAATGACGAGTTGATATCTATTTTTTAAAGTTTTTTTTGTCATAATAAATGCTTTTCGTATCAGCATGGTCATTATTATCACCGTGAGCACAAATCTTCGTTGTCTATACTGATTCTGATTTTCTAGCCGAGGCCAAGCGCAGCTATAGCGTATGCCACACACACACACACACACACACACACACATCATCATCATCATATTAGTTGCACCCTCAAAATTGATTATCAAAGTAAAACGATGATAATAAATCTAACAAAAAACTCATTAAGTAATCTTGGTGGTGGTGTATCACGAGAAAGACTTCTTCGATTTCTTGAAACTTTTGGATCCCCTTCGACTGGTTAGGTCATTAGTGTATCCGAAAAAAAAAGCTCATTATCACAGTTGAATGCGGGGGGTTTCATCATCATTCGAACCGACGTGCCTATCGCTGATTAGTCTTCGGCCAAACGTCTGTCTGGCCGCGACGCGGGAGTGAGACTTCGCGGGTAATTGTTGTTGTCCCGTGTGTGTGGCTTATCAATTGTGTTCCCTCGCTGAAGATGTCCTAATAAACCGCACGCGCTAGGTGTGTGTGTGTGTGTGTGTGTGTGTGTGAGAGAGAGAGAGAGAGAGAGACAGGGTGAGAATCCTCCCGTCCCCTTTGAAACACCCTTCAACACGAGGAGGGGGTGAAATGGCAGCGTTGGCGCCTTCGTATCAGTGAGATCAAGATAAAAAGCCGACCGTCGCTGTTCTCTGGTGGGCGGCGCGCCCCGAGGAGAGGCGGACAAATAGGGGACAGAAAGGAATGGAGAAGACTCTTCCTGAGACAGATACACCAGGCCGCCGCGTGTCGATGAACCTGATACCGCGGGAGACGGGGGGCGGGCGGGCGATCCAGGACCCATATTCTCAAAGCTTTCGGCGCCTAATTACACATATTTTACAAGGCTTTCGCAGGCGTTTCGGGCATTTTCAGGGGTAGTTTAATGGCCATGGTGGTTGTGTAACTCTTCTTCTGTACCAAGAATGTGAAAAAACCCGCATGAAAGCCCGATTAATGTCCATTTTGACCTTTGAAAATAGTTGATGTGAGAGGCAGAAGTGTCTGATAATTCCACCCCAGATGACACGGGTGGGGCGGACACAGCCAGGCAAGCTAACGTCGCCCTCATCTCGTGTTTGCTCGCCAGTCTGTGCGATGTGCCGTCCAACTCCGTAAAGGAACTTAAGGACGTCCGTGCTGCGTGCGCCAAGTGCCGGAGGCGGTGACAGTGAAAACGTGTAAGAAAGTATTAAGGGTTATGAATATTTTCCAGTTATCATTCCTCCATTTTTCGCACTCCTGGAAAAAAAAAAAAACGTTAATCAGAAATATAAAAAAAGAGTCTGGATAGAAACTGTAAAACTTAATATGTTGTTTGCTCAGCACGTAAATGAAAATTGAGCTGCTTCTCCGTCACAGATTTACGTAGAAAGTTAATTAGTACGTACCACGCACACAAACACACTCACACACACAATAAAACTTCCTTTCTGTGTGTGTGTGTGTGTGTGTGTGTGTGTGTGTGTGTGTGTGTGTGTGTGTGTGCT
This sequence comes from Eriocheir sinensis, assembly GCF_024679095.1. Classification (NCBI taxonomy): domain Eukaryota; kingdom Metazoa; phylum Arthropoda; class Malacostraca; order Decapoda; family Varunidae; genus Eriocheir; species Eriocheir sinensis. The sequence goes on along the minus strand of NW_026110628.1, from coordinate 514,784 downwards.
TTCCTCATCACGTCTGATAATGAAGACGTTGAGGATTGTTTCGACACAGCCACTCAGCGCGGCCGGTCGGCTTAGAGAGAAAGGCGGCGACTCTCTCCTCACTCTTCATAAATAAAAGCGGATCAGCAAAGTAGCTTCTCCAGCGACGCCACCGATGAACAACTCTGTGGGGGGCCCTACCTGCCCGCCGCGCCCCGCCAAGCTCCCACCTAGCCCGCCCCGCCCCCGCCCCCCCCCCCACCCCCCCCACACCCCGCTCCATCCGTCCCATCGCGGTGTTCAGAAGGGCAAAGGGACTGAAAGGAGTGTTATGTAAACCTTTCCCTTTTTTTTTTCATAAAGACAGGTGTGCTAGGATAATGTGTGCTGGAAAAAAGGTCTGTCAAAGATAAATCCGTGGAACTCAGTATTCAAGTATTATTCATTGGTGTAAGTTGTTAGTGACAGACTGGTAGGCATCTGGGCATACAGACAGACGAACAACGGACAGATACACACAACTAGAGACAAAGACATGAAAGAACACACACACACAAACACACACACACACTGTACCCTCAAAGTTATCCGGAAACACACTTTTTATCTGAATACATGATAGTGTTTGCCTCGCCAAAAAGAAAATAAATGCGGCTGAACTTTCTGAAATTACAGGCAGGTGTCTTATTTACGGTCGTCGTCGAGAAGGGCCTCTGCGTGTGCGTGACGGCAGGAGGCGCCACGGAGGGGCAAGATTATTGGGGAATGTACAGATGTGACCTTTTTTGTGCAGTGACGGTTTATTTTTGTCATATTTGGTTAATTTTCCCTCGTTCATCACTTCATTACTTTGTGCTCGAAGTTGGAGTTTTTTTAGCCTTTGCTGTGTCTGGCCTTTCCCGAGACAGTCTTGTGTTTTCGGCTTCTGTATGGAGGAAATTTCTTTTCGTGGTTGCAATGGTGTTGTCATGCAGATAATCACACATACACGCTCTAACGAGCGCGCACACATGCACGCACACACACACACACACACACACACACACACACACACACACACACACACACACACACACTCTCTCTCTCTCTCTCTCTCTCTCTCTCTCTCTCTCTCTCTCTCTCTCTCTCTCTCTCTCTCCAAGAGGATTTGCACAAAATTTCAGCTTGGTCGGATAGATGGGAGATGCCCTTTAACGTAGACAAGTGCCAGGTCCTTCAAGTTGGAACGAGGAATAAGAAGTTCGAATACGAAATGCGCGGCGTTAAACTCAAAAGCGTTCAATGCGTCAAAGACTTGGGGGTCAAAATCGCGTCAAACCTCAAATTCTCACAGCAATGCATCGATGCAGCAAATAAAGCGAACAGAATGTTGGGCTTCATTAAAAGAAACTTTGTATTCAAGAATAAAGATGTAATACTCCCGCTCTACAACAGTTTAGTCAGACCCCACTTGGAATATGCGGTACAGTTTTGGTCTCCCCACCATGCAAAGGATATTGCTAAATTAGAAGGTGTTCAGCGTCGGGCAACGAAAATGATCCTTTGCGCAACAAATCCTACGATGAAAGGCTTTCTACCCTTAACATGTTCTCTTGAGAAACGTCGCCTGAGGAAAACTGATCGAATGTTTTAAAATACTTAATGGTTTCACGAATGTAGACAGATCAACATTGTTTATGATCGATGACACTTTGCGCACGAGGAACAATGGCGTAAAACTCAGATGTAGACAAGTAAATTCAGACTGCACCAAATTTTTCTTCACCAACGTTGTAGTGCGAGAATGGAATAAGCTTCCACCGTCAGTGGTCCAGTGTAACACGATTGACTCCTTCAAAAATAAGCTCGACCGTCACTTCCTTCAACTTAATATCAACTAGAGTAGAAATGCAACGTTTTGGAGTCTTCTGATTAATGTAAAATCACTTAGGTTTAAGGACAGACCACCAAGTCTGGACCATGGGGTCTGTGTGGTCTGATTTTCTATGTAAATCTATGTAAATATCTCTCTCTCTCTCTCTCTCTCTCTCTCTCTCTCTCTCTCTCTCTCTCTCTCTCTCTCTCTCTCAAAAGAAGCTGACAATTTTAAACCCCTGGTTGACCAGGCGTTTCAAATGAAGTATTTATGGAGAAACTACTCACTGCCCGTAACTCTTGGACGCTTCTTCACACACAGCCTTCTCCAAGGTATGCGATAAATACATTACTGCGAGAAATGTTTTCACCGTAACTCGTGTGGCTTTCCTTCATTCCTTGATTGCGGGGGAAAGTTTAGGAAAGTATAGGAATTATGTAACCATCACCGTCACAGCTCGCCGCCCTTTCCTCTCCCCGCTGAAAGCTTGAGAAATGTGTGGTCGCCTCATCCCAAACGTCAAATAAAATAACGTCAACTTTTTGAAGCCTTCCTTTAGTAGGCGCCAGACGTAAAGAATTCGACGGGAAGTGTCGACTGGATTCGGCGGTCAGTAAGGAATTCTAAGGATTATTTATATTTTTTTCTTACTGGTGAAGAGGTATGGATTAAGTCGGGAGGTTGCAACTCCCGGGGATCTGCTTAATAAAATCAACCTTTCATTGAGGGAAGTCGACCTCGGTAGGTAGATAAGGTTAAGCTGACAGTAAGGTTGTGGCTTAATGTCAGACTTCTCGGTGTGCCGCGGATTATAGGCGAGATAAGTGGAGGAATCACCCACGCCCGCCTCCTGCCTCCTTACTCGTCGAATGATCAAGGGGCTGGAACCTCTAAGGCGATGGCAGATGTATTGTTAGACTTATAAAAGAGTTAGAGTTAAGTGCGAACCTTGTGTAACCTGTTAGTGAGAGGGGAAAGGAAGGAAGGGAAGGAGCGAGGATTTGATAAAACTAAAGAGTGGAATTTGAATGGAATAAACTTACATGACTCAGCACTGGAAACTTCATTGGTTAAATACGATGAAGTTTTCGTAAGTGCTGGTGAGACCCCGTTAATTACTGCTTGGTGGAATTTCACGGTCGGGAGGTGAGGTTGGCTCGCCCTACAAGTAACGCTGAAATAATGAGTTTCTTTGAAGTCGGCCGCACACCGGAGCAGTTTGTTCACGAGCTGCATAATAGTATGTAAACTTTTCCCCAGTAAAAATGATGAGTTACCTTTTGTGTTGTAATATTAACTTAAACGCACATGGGTGGTTTTCATCCCCCCACCCCTAAGCATTCTTCTCTGTTTTCCCGGTATTTTATCTCTATAGACCTACTTGGTACTTTGGGAGACCACTAATAAATAAACACTTATAAGCATCTAACAGATAATTCTTTCCGTTGCAGGAGCCAAGATGGTGGCGAACCCTTTCCGTGGTGCAGGGCGTGGCGTCCAAGGGGTACTGGCTGCTCCTGCTGCTTCTCTTGCTGCTGCTGCCGCTACCACAGGCCGCCGCCGCCGGGCCCCCCGCGGAGAGCTAAGATGAGTCTCCGCCCGTCACGCCAGAGGAGGTGCCGGCCGTGGAAGTCTTGGGGCAGGGGGAGTATAGTTACAATACCAGCAGCGTCCAGGGCGACTCTCCGCTCCTGCCTGACGACGCCGACGATTTCCTTCCGCCCATCATATCAACGGAGGCGCCCTTGGAGAACCCGAGTCCGCCAGGTGAGGTGCGGCTGCCTGGCCCGCCCGATGCTGCCTGCTGTCTCGCCGCTCGGCCTCCACTAACACCTGACTCGGGCGGCGCTGGAGATGCGGGTGGTGGTTGTATTAATGGTTGTTGTTGTTGTTGTTGTTGTTGTTGTTTGTGGTGGTGGTGGTGGTGTAGGTGGTACTATATAGTGCTGGTAATGGTATTGTTGTTGGTACTAATATTGTTAATGATATTCCTGTTGATATCAGTGGTGTTGATGGTGGTAAGATTAATATTGTCATTGGTATTGGAATTTTACGGTTTATAGAGGTAGTGATGATAGTGATGGCGGAAGTATTTTGTGTGATAGTTGGTGGTGGTGGTCATGTTGCCGCTACTGCTTGTGGTGGGGGCGGGTGACAGGGCTGTTGATAGACTATAAAGGAATAGATAAAATATTCTCAATTCTTTTGAATGGCAACTATTCGCAAATAAATCTTGATAAGTAAGAAAAAATAACCGTGTTCAAGTTTTATTTCATGCACAATGCGTGGATAACATGCCTTGGGTTCTTTATACATTAGTTATTTCCCAGTGTGTCGCGTAGGTACTCTTTCCTTCCATATCTGTTCCCTTTATCCCGTGTCCGTCCATTGCGATTTCTTAATTTTAGTTGCCTTTCTGCCTACTACACCCCTGGATTGTTACTAATGAGACCAGAAGACATCCAATTCCTACTTCCTCTATTATTATTATTATTATTATTATTATTATTATTATTATTATTATTATTATTATTATTATTATTATTATTATTATTATTATTATTATTATTATTATTATTATTATTATTATTACTACTATTATCATCATCATCGTATATAGTAGTAGTATTTCAACTAGTATTAGCCTATGCCTCTCCATATTGTACTCAGTCTTTCATCGTTAAATACAAAGTTCTCATTTACTACTCAACGGCAGGTTTTATAGTTTTTCACCTTCTTTGAATTCCACATATAGTACTTTACACCCAATTACTATTTTTGCTTTGCAGATTTGCGTCAAATTATTACTAACAGTGGACATCAGATTGTTGGATCATTATTACAGTAAATATGAGATATATGGATAATATTTAGAGGTGTTCATCATCAAGTAAAGTTGTTCGTAGAAAGTTGATATCATAGGAATAAGGTCTGGAAACACGTGGTTGGAACTTGGAGTATGGGCGTTGTGCTGAGTTTTTCCGTGGCTATGGTCTAAGAGTCTACAGGAACTGTCAAAGGGAAATCAAGAATGAGCTCGGGAGGCAGCATGAGCCACGAATAGATGGCGTCACTATAAACACTTGCCTGCGCCGCGGTGGGCTCGAGCCGACTAGCAGGCCCCCAAAGAAAGCCTACCGGCACCATAAGCCAAGATGTAAAAAATATATAAATAAAGGTAGTAGCAGTAGTAGTAGTAGTAGTAGTAGTAGTAGTAGTAGTAGTAGTAGTAGTAGTAGTAGTAGTAGTAGTAGTAGTAGTAGTAGTAGTAGTAGTAGTAGTAGTAGTAGTAGTAGTAGTAGTAGTAGCAGTGGTAGTAGTAGTAGTAGTAGTAGTAGTAGTAGTAGTAGTAGTAGCAGTAATAGTAGTAGTAGTAGTAGCAGTAGTAGTTGATATCATGGCAGGATGTCACCAACCACCGAATCCAGTTATATACGAAAGGATAACAGGAGAGATGGTGTGGAAGAAGGCCCTCCAGACTCGTGGCAGCGCGGGGCCCTCAGGACTTGATGCACGGGGATGGCGAAGCTTGCTGAGCAGCGCCAACTTTGGCAATGCAGCTGGTGACCTGCGCAACACCATTGCAGCACTGGCAAGAAAACTCGCCTCCTCCAGCTGCCACTATGTGGACGCCCTGACGGCATGCCGCCTCATTCCCCTGGACAAGAGGCCGGGATGCAGGCCTATAGGAGTCGGAGAAGTCTTGTGGCGCATCGTAGGCAAATGCATCATGGCTGTCGTCAAAGAAGATGTGAGAATGGCAGCAGGGAACCTCCAAGTTTGTGCGGGGCAGCAGGCAGGAGGAGAAGCAGCAGTCCATGCCATGCGGGAGATATTCGACCACGTGGAGTGCGAAGCAGTGCTTCTTGTTGACGCCAAAAATGCCTTCAACACAATAAATAGAAAGACTATGATACACAACATTAAAACCAAGTGCCCTAGCTTAGCTATGTATGTCGAAAATACCTATACATACCCGACTGACTTATACATAAATAGCCACAGTGGAAAAGTGAAAGTGTTAAAATCATCTGAGGGAGCAACACAAGGTGACCCAATAGCCATGGATATGAATGCCCTGGGCCTATCAGTCCTCCAAAATGAAATCGCGTTCGCAGAAACACGGGTGAAACAGGTGGCTTATGCGGATGACCTCTCAGGTGCTGGTAAAATCTCAGACTTGAAAGGGTGGGACACTGTGAACACCGCCGGCCCTGAGATAGGATACATCCCTAACGCCACCAAGTCTGTCCTTATTGTCAAACCTGAACATTATGACCATGCCGCAGAAACTTTTAGAGGAAGTGGCGTCATTGTGACAAAAGACGGACAACGACACTTAGGTGCAGTGATCAGGACAGAGGTATATAAGAAGGAGTACGTGGGAGACAAAGTAGTTGAATGGGTGAAGGAAATAGAAGCTTTGTCTGCCATTCCCAAGACTGAGCCACACGCTGCCTATTCAGCGTACACCCACGGCATCCAACATCGGTGGACGTTCCTGATGCGCACCATCCCCGGCATCAGTCCACTCCTCCGACCACTGGAAAATGCCGTCAAGAATGTATTCTTGCCGGCGCTGGTGAAATATCATGCTTTGGGGGAGGAAGAGAGGGATATGCTAGCACTTCCCCCAAGACTGGGTGGGATGGAGATCACCAACCCTGAGAAGCTGGCAGATAAGGAGAACCAAAACTCCATCAGCCTTACCAGGTCACTCATCAACAGGATCATCGCTCAGGAGGCAGAGGGCGAGATAAACCAAACAGAAATAAGAGATATTAAAAGAAAAATCTCAGAAGAAAGGCAACAGGCCCAAAAAGACGAGCTGGACCGTCTTACACACCACCTGTCCACATAAATGGGTAGAAAAATACACACAGCACAGGAGGCAGGCGCCTCTAACTGGCTAACGTCATTACCAATCAGAGCAAAGGGCTTCAGCCTCAACAAACAAGAATTTGTCGACGCCATTGCTCTGAGATATGGCTGGCCGATTGAGGGACTGCCTGATCTCTGTGCATGTGGATCACCAAATGATGTCACCCACACCATGACATGTAAAAAAGGAGGCTTCGTCTGTATTCGACACGATGAAGTGAGGGATCTGACAGCCAGCATGCTTGGGGAGGTATGCCAAGACGTCACTACCGAGCCGGCACTGCTTCCCCTGGACGGCGAACACCTTCGGTACAGGACAGCCAATACCTCACTGGAGGCACGGGTTGATGTAAGTGCCCGCGGATTCTGGGTGCGCGGACAGCGGTTGTTCATGGACATCCGCATATTCGACCCGATGGCTGCCTGTCACCGTGAGCTGCCCCTGCAAGCCGCCCACCACAGGAACGAGCAGGAGAAGACAAGGGCATACGGTGAAAGAATCCAACATGTGGATCAGGGCAGCTTCACCCCCTCGTCTTCACCACATCCGGCGGGATGGGTCCCAGGGCCCAATGCTTCTACACACGCCTCGCGGAACTAATCTCAGAAAAGAAGCAACAGCCAAGGAGCCACGTTGTCGCCTGGATGAGGTGTCGCCTCTCGTTCTCCCTGCTCAGGTCGGCCATCCTATGTCTCAGGGGCACCAGACACTCTGGCCCAAAAGCCACCACCATCTCCAATATGGACTATGAAGCCACAGTGGTGGAGAGTGACATTAGGGTGGGTCGGGAGTGACTTGAGTAGGGAAGGAAAGGGGGATCTAGACGTAATAGATGATAGGTGATTTAGTGTCAGGTAGTATTAGTGATATGGTTGGATGCCACAGTCATTAGCGAACAGAGTTGGGGCTAATGACCTCCAAGCTATGGAGCCCTCCATGATTATGTGTCGGGAAAATAAACATGGGTGGAGGTATCATTTATGTTGTGTAGTAGCAGTAGTAGTAGTAGTAGTAGTAGTAGTAGTAGTAGTTTTCTTGTACTGTTTTCCAATGTATTTAAAAAGGTGTAATGTACAATATGACCGTAACTGGTGAGTAAAGGAACGCGTGCCGTAAAAAGGGTTGCCCTTAACGTCTAAATTTGCATTCCCTGGAAAGGCGGACGATGCGAGTAGACTTCATTAAATTCTATAGATGGGTGACGGCCTTTGATGAGGGTCTGCTCGTAAAAGGGCATGCACTCTTAGCCATGGGTCGTTAGATCAATATAGATTTGTTAAACATGCAGGCAGGAATTAGTTTGCTAATAGAATGGTAGTCGAATGGAAGAGGCTTGGCAGTCGTGCATGTGGTGAATTTCACTGTGATAGGCACACTATTATTAATAGGTAAGGTATATTCATTAATAGGATAATAGTTTTATTGTGAAGGTTTTCATTGATAAGATAAGAAATACAGCTGGAGCTCCTCCCCTGAAGGTGTAATAAGAGCGACGGTCACTGAAGGGTGTCTCGCTCCCCGGGAGTGTGGCTCACGATGTGGCTCGCGCCTGCGCCGGGGGTCACTGGTGAGTGTGTTACCAGGCTGCTTAGTGAAGCATGACAATTTACACAACGACAGCACAGATGGCCGTGACGTCCAGGAAGGCATCAGTCTCTACGAACCAGTCATCACTGGTCATCATCTCGAAGACTGCCCATGCATCATCGGTGATGGCGGCCACCAATTCGGCGGATGGGCATGGATCATTAGCCTCCACGGACCAGTCATCACGGGTCGCCATGGCAAAGGCTTCCCATGAATCATCAGCCTAATCAGACCAGTCATCACTGGTTATCAATTCGAGGGCTTCCCATGGATCCTCATCCTCATCAGACCAGTCATTACTGGTTATCAATTCGAGGGCATCCCATGGATCATCATCCTCATCAGACCAGTCATTACTGGTTATCAATTCGAGGGCATCCCATGGATCCTCATCCTCATCAGACCAGTCATTACTGGTTATCAATTCGAGGGCATCCCATGGATCCTCATCCTCATCAAACCAGTCATTACTGGTTATCAATTCGAGGGCATCCCATGGATCATCATCTTCATCAGACCAGTCATCACTGGTTATCAATTCGAGGGCATCCCATGGATCGTCATCCTCATCAGACCAGTCATTACTGGTTATCAATTCGAGGGCATCCCATGGATCATCATCTTCATCAGACCAGTCATTAATGGTTATCAATTCGAGGGCATCCCATGGATCATCAGCCTCATCGGTGATGGCGGTCACCGATTCGGCGGATGCCCATGGATCATCAGCCTCATCAGCCTCATCATCACGGGTCATTGCTTCAAAGAGTGCCCATGGATCATCACCCTCATCAGACGAGTCATCACGGTACGTCACTTCAAAGAGTGCCCATGGAACATCAGCCTCATCATCATGCATCATTGCTTCAAAGAGTGCCCATGGATCATCACCTTCATCAGACGAGTCATCACGGTACGTCACTTCAAAGAGTGCCCATGGAACATCAGCCTCATCATCACGGGTCATTGCTTCAAAGAGTGCCCATGGATCATCACCCTCATCAGACGATTCATCACGGGTCGTCACTTCAAAGAGTACCCATGGAACATCAGCCTCATCGGTGATGGCGGTCACCAATTCGGCGGATGCCCATGGAACATCAGCCTCATCATCACAGGGCATTGCTTCAAAGAGTGCCCATGGATCATCACCCTCATCAGACGAGTCATCACGGTACGTCACTTCAAAGAGTGCCCATGGAACATCAGCCTCATCATCACGGGTCATTGCTTCAAAGAGTGCCCATGGATCATCACCCTCATCAGACGAGTCATCACGGGTCGTCACTTCAAAGAGTGGCCATGGAACATTAGCCTCATCAGACGAGTCATCACGGGTCGTCACTTCAAAGAGTACCCATGGAACATCAGCCTCATCGGTGACGGCGGTCACCAATTCGGCGTATGCCCATGGAACATCAGCCTCATCATCACGGGTCATTGCTTCAAAGAGTGCCCATGGATCATCACCCTCATCAGACGAGCCATCACGGGTCGTCACTTCAAAGAGTGCCAGTGGATCATCAGCCTCATCGGTGATGGCGGTCACCAATTCGGCGGATGCCCATGGATCATCAGCCTCCACGGACCAGTCATCACGGGTCATTGCTTCAAAGGCTGCCCATGAATCATCAGCCTCGACCATAGCAGCGGACGTCACCAAGTCTGGGGCTGCCCATGGATCATCAGCCTCCACGGAGCAGTCATCACGGGTCATTGCTTCAAAGGCTGCCCATGAATCATCAGCCTCGACCATAGCAGCGGAGGTCACCAAGTCTGGGGCTGCCCATGGATCATCAGCCTCCACGGACCAGTCATCACGGGTCATTGCTTCAAAGGCTGCCCATGAATCATCAGCCTCGACCATAGCAGCGGAGGTCACCAAGTCTGGGGCTGCCCATGAATCATCAGCCTCCACGGACCAGTCATCACGGGTCATTGCTTCAAAGGCTGCCCATGAATCATCAGCCTCGACCATAGCAGCGGAGGTCACCAAGTCTGGGGCTTCCCATGAATCATCAGCATCCACGGACCAGTCATCATGGGTCGTCACTTCAAAGGCTGCCCATGCATCAGCCTCATCGGTCCTGGCCACTCCGTCAGTGGCCGCACGCGGTGCAGGGCTCACCGCCCGGACGGGCTCGCCACACCGCCTCCCGTTGCACCGGAGGCTGGTGAAGGCGGACCCGTCATCACAGAAGAGAGAGAAGTGGAGGCCGCTGATGTTGTCCAGCAGCCAGGCCAGCGGCATGGAAGAGGTGAAGACTGGCTTCCTAAGCGAGGCACATTGCACCCTGACGGCCGCGTTGCCGTCTTTCTTGCACAGCTTCGCCAAGGGCACACGCAGCTCACCCTCGGCGTGGCTGCCTTGAATCCCTGCGACGCAAGACCAGCCTTCCACGGGAAGTTTGACAGAGGCGACCGTACGCCTCCTCTTCAGGCAGCAGGTGGAGTCCTTGCACGAGAGCTTGATGGAGTCCACCAGGGAGGAGCCTCGCTCCAGGGTTACCCACACGTTGAATTTCTGTCGAGATGCAGAGTTTCCCATCGTTGCTTCGATGTGATATAAAAAATATATGGATATTGAGGAAATCGGTGTTAGGTAATAAAAGGAGGTGCTATGTCCATGAAGACCGACTGGCCTCCAGCAAATTCTTTCTGCTGTAATCTTGCCTAGTCGGCTAAGTAGTGCAGTTCACGCGTCGGATGGCGGGTAACAGGGCTGCAGCAACACGCTTCTTCATGTTGTTTAATAATAATTAACAAAATAAAGTAAAATTCAAATTGTCTAGTGAGAGAGAGAGAGAGAGAGTAACAAAGAGGAAGAAGGGAACCACAGTAACAAATAAAAGTAAGGAGACCGCAGTGCAAGTGGGAATAGGGATTATCGGTAGGTGGCAAAACGACCATCTCAGGGCGCCTCCAAGCACACACACACACACACACATACACACACACAGCCACATCTATGTAGTGGAGACTAGTCGTGATAAGGATAGTAGGTGTTTGGTGGTGGTGTTGGTGGTGGTGGTAGTATACTTAGGGAAAGGTCGTAAATTGCTGAACAGGTTTCCCCAAGGACGAAGGAGGATTTGCCGGTATAATGGCACAAACTTAGGGATACTTTGGCTATTAGAGGAGCGTTGAGGTGATTTTGGTCAGGCTGCTCGTGCTCCCCTTATATTGAAAAGAAAATACAAAAGCTAATGATGCTAGGTAAAACAAGTATCGTCCAAGGTAACGTAAAGAGTAGTTTGTTTGTTTTGTATCTTGAGTATGAGTAGTGAAAGGACCGGTGTTGAGTGCGCGATATTCCGGAGCTAAAACCTAGAAGTACAGTAGATGAGGAGGCCAGAAAAACAAGAATCGTCAAAGGTAATATAAGGAATAGTTTGTCTTTTCAATCTTAAACGAGGAGTGCAAGGACTGGTGTTGATTTGCGCGATACTTCGGCGCTGAATATTAAAAGCTTAGTCTCTGATGACGGTAAGTAGATGATGATCCTCCACAGCAACAATGAATTCAGTTTGTTAACATTTTTTTTACAGCAGAGGAGTCAGTTCAAGGGTATAAAAAAAAGTAAACAAATGTGAAAAAAAGCCTGCTACTCACTGCCCGCTACTCACTACTACTATACTGTAATTGAAGAATGCTAGGACTGGTGTTGACTGGTGTGAAGTGCGTCGAAGCGTGGTAATTTAGGGTTACGTGGAGGGCAAATCTGAGTACCTGTTTTAGTTTCCCTGTAACACTTATCGCTAATTGTCATGATTTAACTTGTTGCTCATGACGAAATTGAGGAGTCTTACCTAATTAAGCATGAAGTCGCATTAAAAATCTCCCGGTGAAGTGGCAACCCGTCGTCAGGCGTGAGGCTCATATTACGTTAGTACAGTGTTCCCGACTAATCAAGCAAACAAGTAAGTAGCTTGAGCATAAATCTATTAAGAACGTCATGTAAATATTTGGGAAGCGACAACAAAAACTAGCCGCAAGGGTGCTCAAGAGGAGGGCGGTAAGGGAGAGTGGTATGGGTGGTAAGAGAGGTAGAGTGGCTCCGAAACCCGGCAAGAACCCCAACTGAAAATGTATGTCCCGTTTACTGATGCTCCCCCACAAGGCCGGTTGCCGCACCTGAGTTATGGAACAATAATATCTGCGTCCACTCAAATCACATCACACACCTGGACTCGACAAAAAAGCTCAGTTTCTAGTACGACTATAATGACCAGATTTCTCTTTTCTACGAACCCCACAACAGACCCCTCAGCAACACTCACTGGAATGGTAAATATGTCCCCTGCTGCGATTCATTGCGGGAGGATGTCGACGAAAGTATATCCAAGATGGCTAACCTCACTGCATTGCGCTAAATATTCCATCATGTGCGAATATTGCTTTCAGTTACCTTGCATCTTATCAGTAAAGTAAATTAAGCATGGCAAGCTGAGAGCAGGACCCGCGGCTTAACGGATCCATGGTTAGTGAACAATGTGAACGCGTCGAAACAGCAAGCAACGGGTACTGCTGTGTCACACTTTCATCTTATAAGCAGGGATTTATGATGACGGTAGGTGCATATGTCTGCCTTCGTTGTATCTTCTGGCAGCACTGAAGGCAGGTGTTGCGGAATGGAAACTGGGTCATTTGGACTCTGCTGATTGGTTGCAGCTCTGCCGTGCAGCTTATTCGGACGCCTTCCACCGTTTACCATTTATTAGTAACCTACAGTGAAAAGCCATACTTCACCGTTGTGAAGTGGTTAGCACGCATAACTACTAATCCTCGGGCCTGGTTTTGAATCCCGGCCCGGGCAATTGGTGCTTAGTCCACCCAGCTGTCCATCCTCACATTCTGACCGGTCGATAAATGGATATCTTGGAACTCCTGAGGGAAAGTCTGTGATAACTTAGATGTCACTCTTGCCTTGTGTCCCAGGTTAATGAGTTGAGATGGTTGTGTTTGTGGTAGAGGTTGGTGTAGGGGTGCTGGCTGAGGTGCTTGTGGTAGGGGTTGGTGTAGTGATGATGGTGTTGATGTTTCTGGTCCGGGTTGGTGTAGTAGTGATGGTGGTGGAGGTGTTGTGGTAGGGACGGTGTAGCAGTGATGGTGGTGGAGGTGTTGTGGTAGGGACGGTGTAGCAGTGATGGTGGTGGAGGTGTTGTGATAGGGATGGTGTAGTAGTGATGGTGGTGGAGGTGTTGTGGTAGGGACGGTGTAGCAGTGATGGTGGTGGAGGTGTTGTGGTAGGGACGGTGTAGCAGTGATGGTGGTGGGGATGGTGTCGAAATGGTGGTCTGTGTGGTAGGAGTGATAGAGTGGTGCTGGCGGAGGTGTTTGTGGTAGTGGCGGTGGTGGTGGTGGAGTTTGGGATGCGGAGTGTGTCGAGGTGCTATAGTACCGCCCCATGTCTTATGGTGACTAACGAGGAGTATTTACAACCCGACCACCGTGCTATCTGGTTAGGGCAGCCTAGGAAGGGTTTCTTATAACCTTTGTAAATTGTTGCAATGAATCACAGTGAGTTACGTTCCACCCTGTTGAAGGAGCTCGGCGTCCCTCAGGGCTTCCACTCCACCTTCAGTAGGTACCCGTGGTAAAGGGTCATAACTCCTACTTCCTCTCATTTTCCTTTTGGCTAATACTCTCATTATCGCCTCTTGTGTCTCGTTCAGCATCCCAGCAGACATCGGTTGTGGTGAACGCAAGCCTTTACTGTCCTAAACAAACAAAAAAATATAGCGTTTGTTTATTAAGCCCCTATAGGTTGTTGTATTATGCAGTCTATAAAAGCCCGTCGGTATTAAGTAAACATGGAGTGAGTTTCGATCCTGGGTGTTACTTTGCGCGACCATTTAACGCCTCGGTGAAGAAGCGTGGCGCAGGGTACAAAACCGCAAAGCTAATGTGGCAAACAAATATTAATTAAATTTTGCAGGTGGTCGATGTTGTGGGGGAAGTAAACATCGCAGTACTTGCAGACTCGTAAATTTTTTATCCCGTCGCCTTTGGTGTTGCTAATTCTACCCACGCACACACAGGCGGGAGGAATTAGTATGTCTTTTGAGGAGGCGTTTAACGCACGCACACACTCTTACTTATCTGCGCTGTCGTGTTCAGAAACCGGAAAATTAATTACTGTAAAGACAAATATTAAAAGATACTTGGACTCGTGTCAAGGCGTAAAGTTATATAACTTCACAGAAGGAATGGTCGATAAAAATGTGTGATAGACATTACAGACTAAGAGCCCAGTCATCAGTGGTCTTGGAGAGATGCGTGCAGTTTTCATTGCTGATGGGATAAAACGGAGTTCTGCCCAAAGTTGCGCGTTTAAGGAAAACCACCTCCCTCCCCTTGCTGGTGCGGAAACCATAAAACTAACCTTATCTTCTGAATCTCATAAATAGGTGTGTGTGTGTGTGTGTGTGTGTGTGTGTGTGTGTGTGTGTGTGTGTGTGTGTGTGTGTGTGTGTGTGTGTGTGTAAGTTCATGATGATGTTTGTTTTTTCTGAAAGTTTATATTTGTGTTTTCCTACATTTTGAAACGAATCAGCTCATCCGTAAAATACACCATCGTATTAATTTCACAAGTTGCGTTTTCTTCTGTGTCGATTTTGAAAACAGTGCATTTGATATATTTTACAGTATTGCATTTTGTATGGAAAATACCTTTATAAATATTTTATTCTCAAGACATAACTAACCTATTTCAGCTGTTGGAAGCCACTGTGTATCCATCACTGATATATTTACTCCAAGCACTGTTTACATCCATCTGTATAAAAGAAAGCCCAACACGACTAACGTAATATATTGCAAGCTTACATGCATGTTTATTGTAAATAAGCCTTACTAAAATTAATCGCGTCCACATCCAATTGGCAAGGTCTTAAAATATGCCTCAGTATGGCTGCGTTAACGTGCCAAATATTCTTAAGTAAAAAAAAAAAAAAAAAAAAAAAGACGGACAAACAACTTTCAGACTCAGTCAGTATATGAATATTAACGTCACTCTAAACCTCTTTACGTTGGTTTACGTGTACTAAGCTGGGCCGTGTTTGGACTTGTGCTGAATAAAAAGCTCGACAGCGGCAAAAGTGGCCTGCCAATGGGAAGAAGTTGAAATTTGTGCAGAAGTGTCCTGCGGCTAAAACGAAAACTGCGGAATGTGTTGGTACGAAGTTAACGATGGAGATAAGCGTGCAGGATACAATATTGTGACTTGAGAGAGAGAGAGAGAGAGAGAGAGAGAGAGAGAGAGAGAGAGAGAGAGCCGTAGATGAAGTAAAAAACGGCCAAACGAACAAACAAACGGTCAGATGCACAAACACGTGAAAAACAAACAAACGGACAGACGAAAAAACATTCCGACACTCAGATGAGATAACAGACGGACCAACAGAGACATAGAAAGACGGAAAACAGATTCCTAAGCAAACAAACAGGTAGACAGAAACGGGGAGATAAGAGAGCAAGCGCCCATTGTAATATTAACTCATTTATCTCCCTTGCCGCTTTGTGAACTGTTTTGAGCATGTTGAGAGTTGATTGGGTCCGCGTTGGATCTGCCTGACGAGGTGTTGCTTGCGGGTGTCAAGAGCCTTGGGTTGGGGTGTTAATTTATTAAGCTTGATGATCCATCGGGAGGAAGTTGGTGAAATTGTGTTGTATGTTAATTGCTGTATTTTCTTAATGACGAAGCAAAGCTGTGAGTTGTGAAATGCAACTCCTTTCTGTCGTATTGTTAAATAATAATGATAATTTTGGGGTGTAGTGGTAGTAGTAGCTGTAGCAGTAACATTAAAATCAGCAGTGAAAACAGTAGCAAAGGCAGGAACATTGTGATTATGGTGGTAACTGTGGAGGCAATACTAATTATAACTGTACTAATTCACTAACTAACTGCAATACTAACTGTACTAATTCACTAACTAACTGCAATACTAACTGTACTAATTCACTAACTGACTGCAATACTAACTGTACTAATTCACTAACTGACTGCAATACTAACTGTACTAATTCACTAACTGACTGCAATACTAACTCTACTAATTCACTAACTAACTGCAATACTAACTAATAATTCACTAACTAACTGCAATACTAACTCTACTAATTCACTAACTAACTGCAATACTAACTGTACTAATTCACTAACTGACTGCAATACTAACTCTACTAATTCACTAACTAACTGCAATACTAACTGTACTAATTCACTAACTAACTGCAATACTAACTGTACTAATTCACTAACTAACTGCAATACTAACTGTACTAATTCACTAACTGACTGCAATAGTAACTCTACTCATTCACTAACTAACTGCAATACTAACTCTACTAATTCACTAACTGACTGCAATACTAACTGTACTAATTCACTAACTAACTGCAATACTAACTCTACTAATTCACTAACTGCAATACTAACTCTACTAACTCACTAACTAACTGCAATACTAACTCTACTAATTCACTAACTAACTGCAATACTAACTCTACTAATTCACTAACTAACTGCAATACTAACTGTACTAATTCACTATTGTTTTAAGCAAACCACTCATTCCTATTTCTAACAAGTCATAAAGCAATGTCCACTAGATAACATCGACAACCCAGCAAGTTTTCAAAATACAATCTTTCTTCCTTTTCTGCATTTCTTCCTATACCTACAAATACAACATAAACAATCCAGAACGTTTTCAAACACTTAGATTTCTTTCCCATTAACAGTCCTTCCTCCGCTTGCCGGCCCACATCATCCCTCCCTTCCCCTCGGCGGCAGGCTGCTCCTTCACAAGTTCCCACTCTTCATCTTCGTGCTACATATCTTCCCACGCCTGCCGGCCACCCTTAACCTTTTCTTCCCTTGGGCGGGCAGGATGCTCTTTTTCTCTATCCCTGCATACCTCCTTCCTACACGTGACTCTCCCCCGTGAGTGCTGTCCTTTCATCCTCCACCTTTGATTAGATAGTTAGTGTAGCTTGTCACAAACAGCCTCGTAAGGACCAGCAGGTCTACTGCTGTTTGTTCTTCCTTTGTGTTTCTTTGTGTGACCTTCTCTTCTCCTTGGCCTGCCGCCAAGAAGAGAAACACCTAAAACACAAAGGAAGAACAACAAGGCTGTTTCTACTAACTATCTAATATTTAATGCGCACGCTTGTATACCTGAATGGCTGCTCCTTGCCGCTCGGCCTCACTACCGGCGACGTCCTGGACTAGCAGATCTCCGCCTCGTCGTCCTACCCGGTGACGTGGGACGCGGGCTGCCAGGCCAAGTACGCCCGCCTGCACCAGCCGAATGGCCGGGCGTGGTGTGCCGGCAGGAGGGCCGCCGGCGAGTGGGTCCTCATGGATCTCGGTGTGCCGGCCAAGGTAAGAATTAGTAGATTGACCCTTGACCCGGTAGCAGCGACGGGCCAAATTTGTGCCATGATACAAACCCCTAAAAATAGATGATACGTAAACTGATCACAAATGCTTTGATATATATTATGAAATGGTTTGTGTGTGATGATTTTTCTCATTTTTCTCGATTAGAGGGACCATTAAGAAACATGATCCCCGGTGCTACCGGATTGAGAGCAAATCCATATCCCGCCGCGTGTGCACTAGTGTCCTACAGTCTGATGTGCCGCAGTTAAAAAAAAATTTTTCTCTATTACCATTCTTGTCTTCGTTCACAGTATCAATAGCGTTTTACATTATTGCATCTATAGCAGGTATCGTAAACTTAATTTTAGTTGGGTGCAGGTCTATTAAACTGTATCATGAAAGGCTGTCATTATATTTTATCTCTATTACCATTCTTGTTTTCGTTCACAGTATCAATAGCGTTTTACATTTTTGCATCTATAGCAGGTATCGTAGACTTAGTTGGGTGCAGGTCTATTAAAGTGTATCATGAAAGGCTGTCATTGTTCTTTATTCAAATTTCCAGATATAATAAACGAACCGGGCCGAAATATTTAATGCTCACGCTTGTATACCTGAATGGCGTCACTTATCCACTGAGATATAGAAACTGCAATAATAAATGTCGGCCCAGGTGGGTTATGCTTTTTGATTTATTTCCTCGTCTGGAACGTTTGTGGGTAGCAGTTGCCTCTTTCGCGGCGTCCAGGTGGTCATGTTTTTGAGGAGAAACTGTAACCTTGCCGAGTCACCTGCCGTAAAGGGGAAAAAAAAAGCGTCGTCTTTGTTAACCGTGGTCAAGGATTACATGGTGCTGCTATGAGTCAGCAGAAAGCTTGCCTCGTGTACACGCTTGTCTCGCTTCCCACTCGGCGGCCGCGAACACCAGAAGCCACTCGACGGGGGGTTGGGCGTCCGCTTCTAATTTTTTGTGTTGGGGAAAAAAAAAAAGGTTCGGGCTTCAAAATTTACTTATGTTTCTCAGATACGCTTGCTGCTTTCTAGTTCTGACGCCTGCAGTGTTAGCTCTTTCTGCACTGGCTTTGTCGCTGGGCAGAGAACTGTTGCTTGCCTGTGGCTGCATATTATCTAAACTGGTAGCCATAAGTATCCTGAAACTCGAATACCCCCAAAATTTCAGCAACTCTAACTTTTCTAAATTGTTTAAAACCACACGACGTTAAATGACTTTTAGGAATATTATATTGTTCAAAGACCGCTGAAAATTTACGCAACTTTAAGGAAGCAATATTTTTAGCAGTTTCTCTGATCGTCATATACTGTTGTCTTGAAATGTTTCAGGTAGGTAGGAGTTTCACTTTCGTTCATTTTTCCTTTCCCTTTTTCAGTGTCGCATCGAAATGTATCCTTGTTCAGTTTGACCATGGCTGCCACTGAGTCTGTTCTTCCACTCTATGTAGGTGACCGGCCTCCTAACGCAGGGCAAAGGGGACGACGAGGAGTGGGTGACGTCCTTCAAGCTTTCCTACTCCCTAGACGCCTACCACTGGCACTTCGCTCGAGACATCTACAACAACAAAAAGGTAAGTATGTATTCGCTCATAGTTGGGTTGGTGTGTGTTGTTTGGTATGTGGCGTCACTGAGCAGCCTCCCCTGACCCGCAGCCATTCGTCCGGGAAAAGAACACAGACTGACGCGCCCCAAGGATACCGTTCTGGCGAGGGAGGAATGTTGTCATGCCTGGCTGCTCATGGGCCGCCGCGTACAGCACATGGGCCGGCCCTGAGCCAGGCTAGATGTAGATTTGGTAATCTTTTGCGACAATGTCCGTCCGTGCGGGCGCGTACACACACACACACACACACACACACACACACCGTGGTGGTGGTTGTGGTGGTGATGGTGGTGCTCATGTAGAGTGCGGGGCGGGGGGAGCGGTCGGGCTCTTGCTTCGACCAACCTTTGCTGGTGCCGCATGGGGGAAAGCTTGGTCCCTGAGCAGCAAAGTGTCTAAAGGCCCATTTTGCAGCCATAGATGTAATCTCCTCAGGCGGACAGGTCAGGCCTTAAACTTAGCATGATGTCCCTCTTCAGAGCTTGGTTTCTGGCACCCAGTTTTCACCAGCCTTCCAGGGCCTTACGCCACGTATGGGCATATGGGTATATACAGTACCTGCATATACCCGTATACCTGACGACATAAGTGCAGTTGAAGCACCGCAGAGTCTCCGGGTTAGTCTCCTGACGGAGAATGTACTTTAAAAGCCTATGTCAAAGGACTATGGGAGGGAATCTCCAGCTGGAACGTCACCTCCGCCTGCCGCATTGGCTCTGAGTGACATTGACCTGCCTTGTACGTACACCTCAGTGCGAAGCTGACGAACGGGTCCTCCAAGATGGGGTCAAGGGATTGGTGCCGGGATACCATAAAACTACGTCTCGAGACCTGCCCTCCTCCTCATAAGGGTTGATGGCCAACTGATTCTCCCTCGCCAAACGAGCGAGGGAGAAGGCGGTCTCCTCGTCAAGGGTTTTGATAAGACCGAACCAAATTGCTTCTGCATCCTGATCTGTGAAGGTTTGAATATTCCCTCTTCAGCCTTCGATGCTGTCACCGTAGCGGTAGCAGACTATCTGATAGACCCAGTAATCGGATGCAGGTCCTGGCGGCAAAGCGCGGTGGTGTCCTTCTCGAGGCGCTTTGCCCTCTTATTTTCCGACAAGAGGGAAGAGGTTGAGGTGCATCCATGGGGCGCCGCGGGCCACGGAGCGGCAGGAAAGGGGGAGGGCTTGTGTCCGCACTTTATCGTGTTTTATCTGTTCCCTCTTACCTATCTTGCTATTAAAATAACCACTCAACTCTAACGACTCGCTGAAAATGATGATCTTGATTAGTAACGGTAAGATACAACACGCTGGCAGGGATGGGCATTGTATTCATACTGTGAAGGAAACGAAACTGCAAGGGCCCAAGGCTGTTTCGGGCTAACAGTTTTCCTTCTGAGCCAGGTGTTTTGCTCCCCCCCCTTTTCACAGTGTAGTCAGGAGAAGCGATACGCAAGATGTTAACTCCGTCTTTAATATGCACTTCAGCTCGCACAGCCCACGGGAGACAGGTAGGACGGCCGGTGTGGTAAGGCCGCTCACACAGCTCACGGGAGACAGGTAGGACGGCCGGCGTGGTGAGGCCGCTCATACAGCCCACGGAAGACAGGTAGGGAGGCCGGCGTGGTAAGGCCAGCAAGGGCGGCCCGGGTATTCGGTCTCGGGGCCAACAGTGTCTTCCCCGGGTAGACCGCGGCGGTGCTACGGCTGAGTGATGGAGGGCAGTGCCGGGCCGGGCGTAACGCGGCAGCAGCCTCGTCAGGTGGAGGACTCGTTAGGTGGTGAAGGGGAGCCAGTGCCTAGCGAGCTGGGTCGACAGAGTCCTGGAGTCGTCTCCCGTCCTCAGCGCACCAACGTCCGAGGTTGCCTCGGCTGCTGACGTCAGGGCCCCCACTCGCGCCGGTGGAGCTCGGGCAGGGCGCTCGAGGCGTTCCGCTGCGGGTAGTGTGAAGCCTCGCTCGGGATGAGTGTAGGTCGAGTGAGGTGTTCCGGGGCTATGTTGGAGTTGAGGAGTTAATAGTTGTCTTCCCTTTACACATCTCCGCCGACAAGACTCGATACAGAGTATCGAGCTAGAAATCGGAAGACAAATATAGCCTAGCTCATATGAATGAATAATCCTAAACCAAACCGACAAGAGAAACCATAGAACCAAACCAAGAGATTCAACAGTAAAAGAAACCCATTGATTTATGTAGCATCCCACAATAACTAACATCTGCTTAAGAAATCTGCTCCAATATTATCCTTCCCAGGAATGCGTACAACCCTGAATCGATACCCTTGAAGACAAAGTGCCCATCTAAGGAGACGGTCATTATTCCCCTTGAAGTGGGTCAAGTAGACGAGAGGTTTATGGTCAACTTCAAGCACAAACTCCTTGCCCCGCAGATAGTAGTCAAAATGCTTAATCCCAAAGATGACTGCTAAGCATTCCTTTTCAATTGTAGCGTACCTACGTTCTCTGTCTAGGAGCTTCCTGCTAGCGTAAGCTACTGGGTGCGGGTAATCCTGAGCGTACTGCAACAACACAGCCCCCAAACCTTGATTTGATGCATCGGTCCGTAAAACGAAGGGACGTGACGGGTCAGGCAACTTGAGGACTGGCTGAGAGTGCAGTGCTGACTTGAGTTGCTCGAAACAGGTCCGCAGCTCATCTGACCATACCAGTGGTTCGGGGTTCTCTTTCCGCAGGAGGTCGGAGAGTCCACTGGTGTAGGAGGATGCCTGAGGTATGAAGACTCGGTAAAAGGAGATCATGCCTAGAAAGGAGCGAAGCAACTTTTTAGTTGTAGGAGGTGTGACTGAAGATATGGCAGATACTTTACTTTCCTGAGGCCGTAGTGTGTTACCGTCCACAATGAAGCCTAGATATTGGATGGATGTAAACCAGAACCGGCATTTTGAAGGTCGGGCCGTCAGTCCATGTTGTCTGAGACGGAGGAGGACACCGTAGAAGGTGACTCCCTCCAGACCGGCGAGGACGATTTGCATGAGCCTAATGTAGGTTGCACATGCTGTGACGAGTCCAAAAGGGAGGCGATAGAACTCCATTAGTCTCAAGTGTGTAGGGAAGGCCGTCAGTGCCATGGCTCGGTCCGTCAGAGGTACCTGGTAATAGGCTTTAGTTAAGTCTAGTTCAGAGAAGTACTTACTACCGTAAAACTTGTGAAGGTCCTCCGTGATGGTGTTGATTGGCTCGGCGTCAAATGTAGTCATGGAATTCAATACCCTGTAGTCCACGGCAAGGCGGTAGCTGCCATAAGTCTTCTTTACCATAACGACCGGGGAACAATGAGGTGACCTTGAGGGTTTGATGATTCCCTGACTAAGAAGTTGTTCCACTTCCTGTTGGAAGAAAGGCCTGATATGTAAAGGAATGGGATAGAGTTTAGGCTTGATTCGCTCGGAGGAGCAAAGGTTGACGTCGTGCTGGATAGTGGAGGTACAGCCTGGAATTTCTGATAAGACATCGCTAAATTTGTCCGTGAGGTAGAGGAGATCGTTCTGCTGATCAGGAGTGAGTTGTTCTCCTACTGCAGGCAGGGGATCAGAGACGTCGCGGTCTGCACGGCCATCCGGGGTTATCGGAAAGTCCTCGGCCGGGTCAAGACAGTCACCCTGGGACAGAGAGAAGGCTATTTCACAAATATCTTGTCCGTCACTAGGGATGGAAGGCTCATCTAGGATAGTAGCTTGATTTATGTGGGCGCGTCTGTGATACAGCTTCAAGAGGTTAGCGTGATATAACTTTTCTTTACCCTTCTCATCGATCAGACAATTCACCCTGTTTTTACGCTCTAGAACCTTGTAGGGGCCACTCCAAGCCATTAATAGCTTACTGGAAGTGTCAGGGAGAAGGACGAGAACTTCATCACCAGACTTGAACTGACGATCTTGCGAGTTCAAATCGAAGTAGGTCTTGTATCGGGTGGCACTAATGGTGAAATTTTGGGCAGCGATCTTGGAACAGTCGGCCAGCTTGTCCTTCAAATTGATGACATACTGGAAGCAAGACCTTTCATCCTCTGAAAGCTTACCGTCTTCCCATAGATCCCGTAGAACTGAAACTGGCCCCATTACAGCCCTTCCATACAAGAGTTCAAAGGCAGAGAATCCTGTTCTGTCACTAGGCATCTCCCGCAAAGCAAACAATACGGCCGGTAGATAGCGATGCCACTCTAGAGGCTTGTCAGAGCACAGCTTCCGGAGGGAGGACTTCAGGGTAGAGTGGAAACGTTCTATTCTTCCATTCCCACTCGGATGGTAAGGGGTAGTGAAGAGCGGCTTCACTCCAAGAAGCCTGTGCAGTTCGGCCATCATTTGAGACGTGAACTGTGTGCCCCGATCAGACAGGATCTCACGGGGAATACCCACTCTGGAAAATATGGTCAACAAGGCTTCGGCGGTAGAGATGGAAGAGATGTCCTAAGGGGAACAGCCTCAGGAAACCGGTAGAAAAATCAATCAAGGTAAGGATGTAACGGTGTCCTTCTGATGTGGGAGGAGACAATGGGCCAACAATATCAACTGCTACTCTAGCAAACGGTTCAGTAATTATGGGAAGCTGTTTAAGAGGGACCGGCCTAAGGCGTCCCTTAACAGACATACGCTGGCACTTGTCACAAGACCTACAGAAGGTTCGTATATCAGACCACATACCTGGCCAGTAAAAGTGCTCTCCAATCTTCATGCCAGTCTTCCGATGGGAGAGATGTCCTGCCAGGGGACTCTCATGGGCGACTGTCAACACTGACCGTCGGCACTCCGCAGGGACTACTAGATACTTCTTCCCCAGCTGGTTACTGTGATGTGAAGACCGACAAACCCTGTAGAGCAGTTCGTCCGAGAACTCGTAGCCGAAGGTGGAGCCGGTGCGAGTGACTTCTTTTTCTCCCGTAGTGGCCTTGTTACGATGTGACGCTAGAGTAGGGCACGAACTCTGCAATTTAGAGAAGTCCTGAGGAGTAATAGCCAGGGGCTCCAGATGAGGAAGTACAAGGGGGTGAATCTTACGAGCGGCGGCGGCCCGGGTCTGGACAGCTTGAATACTTTTCCCGGGAGCCTGGTCGGAAGGAACCGGAAAGGGTGTAGGTTCGTCACATGCCTTTGTCACGTCTGGGTCGTCAGGTGCACGTACTCCCTCAATGTTACCTACCAGCACTGTGCAAAACTTAAGGCCGGGTTCTAGCAGTATCATTACCATTATAATGTATAAGCGTCCAGTTCCACAATTTGATGATAAATCGTAATGTGTAATATATGGTACGACCCAAGTAGTCGCTGCAGCGAACCTTTTTACCGTTGGAAATATCCGCGTCCGGCAATGCCTCCTCGGATACTAGGACACTTGAACAACCCGTATCGCGAACAATGGTGGATACCCTAGAGCCGTTGATGGTGCCCGAGGTGTAATACTGACGAGACTGTGATCCGGAACGGCAGAAGCCAATTTAGGGAGACTCCTTGGTTGGTTCTGGCTTGGACTTCTGTTTAAAAAGATAAGGATTCTGAGGGCAGTTAGGTCTAATGTGGCCACTCTGACCGCAGTTATGGCAACGAACCACCGAGGGTGTCTTTCGTGGTGTAGGTGGCGAATCCTTTAGTGAGGCGGCTTTGGTGAGGGATGGTCGTTTGCCGCGTTCCGACGCAGGGTTGCGTGGGTAAGAGTGGTGTGCTGAAGCCCAAACATCGGCTCGTTTTACTGCCTCCTCTAAGGTCTGAACGTTGTTTTCTTTCAGGAACAACCGCAGTTCTGTGGAAACAGAGGCTAGAAATTGATCGAGGATCATGAAGGACTTCAGCGAAGCAAAAGAGTGATCTACCTCGCTCGCGCTGAGCCAGTGGTCGAAAAGGCGAGTCAAATGGGTGGATAATTACTGGAACGTGTCACCAACGTTGATCTTGGCTGAGCGGAAGGCGGTGCGGTAGTGATCACTCGTCCTATGGGAGTGCTTCAGAATGGCTTCTTTTAGCTGACTGTAGTCGCCTGTGACCTCTTCCGACAAGGTGGTATAGAATTCAGCCAGCTTACCTGTGAGTAGGCTTCCCAAGTGGACTGCATAACTGCTCTTAGCAATGTTGAGGAGGGTAGCAACTCGCTCAAACCGGGTAAAATAAGAGGCAATGTCCTCACCTTCGCGATAAGATGGTAACTTGGGACGAGCAGCAAAGTCGACACTAGGGACGCCTAAGGCCGCCGAACCGCCAGCAACTTGGAGCTTCAGCCGTTCGAGGGCGAGAGCATGCTCTCTCTTCCGTTCACGGTCCTCGCGTTCCCGTTCACGTTCACGTTCCTCGCGTTCCCGTTCACGTTCCTCGCGTTCCCGTTCCTCCTTTTCTTTTCTGTTTTGTCTCTCCAACTCGCGTTCGTCCCGAAGGCGTGCCTGCTCATCGGACACAAGGATTTCAACTCGTCGCCGTCGTACCCAAGCTGGCGACCGAGCTTAACTAGTTCCTGGATGGAAGACATGCCGAATGGGAAACAAAATAGAAAGATACACAGATTAAATACAAAATCCGAACACTGAATCTAACAAAACCCTAAGCGATGAAGAGACCAAACCACTGGTCAAATACAAAATCCTAACACTGAATCTAACAAACACCAAGGCGATGAAGAAACCAGACCCAAAGCAAATAGACGACAAAAAACCGCGGAAGACTTAAACTTCCAATTGACACTAAAGAGGCGCACACGGCCTGACGCCCACAAGTGGCACGAGTGGGGTGAAAGTAACAACACTGTGCACAAACGCACATGAAAATACCCATAACCGTATCCCCGTGTGAAGCACCACGAACACAGCACGTATCCGGGAACGGGAGACACTATATCAGAGGAGATGACCTCGCACCTGACTTCCGTGAGATCCGGACCAGAGTCTCTTAAGACGCACCTGGCCTGGGCGGTGGAATGGACCTCAGCACAATCCAATCGCCAAACACTCACTTTCGCCCTGAACAGCAAGTGCCGGTAGGTTAATCCTGACCGTCGGTGGTGACTGGCTGGTAGCGATGGTCTCCTGACCAGCGATGAGGGGAGGGGGAATCCTGGCGAGGTCGCCACTTGTAAAGGAAACGAAACTGCAAGGGCCCAAGGCTGTTCCGGGCTAACAGTTTTCCTTCTGAGCCAGGTGTTTTGCTCCCCTCCCTTTTCACAGTGTAGTCAGGAGAAGCGATACGCAAGATGTTAACTCCGTCTTTAATATGCACTTCAGCTCGCACAGCCCACGGGAGACAGGTAGGACGCCCGGTGTGGTAAGGCCGCTCACACAGCCCACGGGAGACAGGTAGGACGGCCGGCGTGGTGAGGCCGCTCATACAGCCCACGGAAGACAGGTAGGCAGGCCGGCGTGGTAAGGCCAGCAAGGGCGGCCCGGGTATTCGGTCTCGGGGCCAACAGTGTCTTCCCCGGGTAGACCGCGGCGGTGCTACGGCTGAGTGATGGAGGGCAGTGCCGGGCCGGGCGTAACGCGGCAGCAGCCTCGTCAGGTGGAGGACTCGTTAGGTGGTGAAGGGGAGCCAGCGCCTAGCGAGCTGGGTCGACAGAGTCCTGGAGTCGTCTCCCGTCCTCAGCGCACCAACGTCCGAGGTTGCCTCGGCTGCTGACGTCAGGGCCCCCACTCGCGCCGGTGGAGCTCGGGCAGGGCGTTCGAGGCGTTCCGCTGCGGGTAGTGTGAAGCCTCGCTCGGGATGAGTGTAGGTCGAGTGAGGTGTTCCGGGGCTATGTTGGAGTTGAGGAGTTAATAGTTGTCTTCCCTTTACACATACCTATTCTTTTCCTAAAATTATCGTATGAAATGAACGTTGCTAACTGTAAATATCGCCTGTCCGATTTCATAATACATGTTATGGTGTAAAATTTACTTTCTTAGGTGGCTGCAGGTAGGTGAACGAGAGTTACTTTTGCAGGGACGTCTGGTCATTCGGCCTCTAGCGAGATAGGGCGGGGTGGGGCGCCTCTCTGCACCTTTTTTGCCTTTCCTGTTTTGTTGGTGGCAGTTATCTGTGTGTTGAGGCTCAATGGTTCCTCTTCTTGGCCGTGGTATTTGTTTTGTTGGTGGCAGTTATCTGTGTGTTGAAGCTCAATGGTTCCTCTTCTTGGCCGTGGTATTTGTTTTGTTGGTGGCAGTTATCTGTGTGTTGAAGCTCAATGGTTCCTCTTCTTGGCCGTGGTATTTGTTTTGTTGGTGGGAGTTATCTGTGTGTTGAAGCTCAATGGTTCCTCTTCTTGGCCGTGGCGCCTCTCCCGCAACTTGCTGTAGGCGACCCTGGAGTGACTTTGATTTGTATGATGCACCGCGTAATGATAACCTTAAGAATTAAATTGCTTTCTAGATTCATCCGATTAGCTCCTACATGAAGCAGTTGATGTATAGAAGCTCCAAAAACGACTTGCTTAGCGCGAAGGATCTCGGTCGTGTACAAATTGCTCGTCTCGATGTAACTCATTAATTTAATAAGATCTCAGTCAACCACGTATTTGGCTCCTAATCGATGCTCAGTCAGTCATCCAGTGCTGTGTGTGTGTGTGTGTGTGTGTGTGTGTGTGTGTGTGTACATGAGTTATTAGTTTTATATTACAAAATAAGCATAAATAAAGTTTTTTTTTTCTCGTAATCTGCAAGTTTTTTTTTCAAGTACAGATGCACTACTTTCAAGGTGGGAGTTTCATCTGTACAAATAGTTTTCCCATTACTGATATAATTCCCTGAGGAATCCGTGGTATTGCGACACGGATGGCACGGACGAATTGGAAGATTTGGCAAATGTTCAATACCATCTACTCGTCCCTGGGTAGCCGTGGCAACACATTTTGACCAACTGTAACACTTCGCGAAGACTTAGAAAAATGTTTTAAAAATTGATGTAAATGAAGTGTTATGCAACAGTTCCAGGGTCGCCTCTAATTTTCCGAGGTGGAGTCTGTGCAGCGGGGGAAGGGTAACGAGAAGAAACATACTGTTACTTATATTCTTGTCCCTTCACACTTTTAGGATATCATAAAGAAGAAAAATAAAGTATCGAAATTAATGTTTGACTCCACTTTTGCTGCTACTGCCATAAAAGGGAACATTAAGGTTTGTTAGCTCGGTAGAAGGTCCAAGCCTCAGTGAAGGTCAGGACAGGGAGAGGCAGGTAGCGAGGCGTGTTAAATTGCGGCCTGTCATCCACGTCTGTAGCTCCTCTCCGTCTCCTAAATGGTGTTGGCGTGACTTGCGTCACAACCCCTTAACATCCGGGCTCCAGGACCTCGTTTTTTGCACGGGTCACCAGAAACGTACATCGGCCACTGAGCTCATATATACTGCTCAACTACTTACCTCCTGAGTCATCCCAGCAGCGGCAACACGTAGGGCCAGTAGTACAGTCCAACACACAAGTTTGTAAGCTCCCCAACCAAACACAAAATACTGTAAAAGTTCCCTGTAGTATATAGTGTTTGGCGCTGATATTAAGGAAGGAAACTTTAGAAAACCACACATCAGGAAATCTCATTATTAGTATTTGGTATTGAGTAGAAATAACGCATCATTGTGGAGAACAGAGTTTGGTTCGGGCGCTTCAATGACTCCGTACAAATTATTAGAAAATTCTGAACGACTTAAAGTCATTTAAATTTATACTTAATTATGTACCGTGCCATTTTTGGTGAACGTTGAATAAACCTCATAAAAGTGGCGTAGGGGGCAGCATTTATAAAGTGTTTGATGCCCCAGTCCTCCGGCACAGTGATGGAGGGCGAGGGAGGGGCAGAATGAGGGTGGGCGGGGCAGCTGCGACTTGTGGGGCTGTGTACCTGGAATCGGGGGTAACAAGACGGCCTCCTCAGCAGCCGGGTGAAGGGGCTGGGGTGGGGGGGGGGAGGGTGTTGTCCTTGTGGAGTGTGGCTGGTGAGGCTGAGGCTGCTTTTGTCTTTTTCATCGGCTTCTTTCCTTGTCTCAGTTTGTAGTAGGTTTCGTGATATACTTAACTCGTATATTCCTTAATGCATGTAATGTTGCGCCAATTTGAAAGAATATTTCGTCAGCAGATGCGAAAAATATTGATTATTTTAATACAATGTAAAGAACATGCCTTGGTTTCACGAGAAGAATGGAGGGGCTTGTTGCCTGCTCTCCATATATTGGTTTATCAATGAAGAATGTCAGCAAAGGGCTACTTAAGCACCATTAAGAGTATTTCCATATCATAGGAGGGTATAACAAATCTCCCCGAGACCTTCAGTGACGAGCCTGTAAGAAAGCTTTGTATACACCTGCGTACCTGCTTCTGATGCTTCATAAAAAAAAACACATTGTTTTATTCATAGAAACATTTTCTGAGAACCACGCGGCAAACCTACATTTTACTTATTCTCGTGCACTAAACACCATGACTAAACTTTTGTAGGAATAATTCAGCTGCGTGGAGAAGGAAAGAGGAGCTTCAAAGTAAAGCTTGCAGGTTTGGGTTGTCCTGTTTGTATTTTTTATAACAATTATCGGTTTATCATTTAGTATCAAGTACAGGGTCTAGGGCAACTAAAAACACTGCTGTGCTCAGTGCGTCAGTGGGTGGGGATGTACCGCGCAGTCCTTGGCCCTGATAGGCTCAGCCCTTAGCCGCTACCTGCATGCAAAGCTATGGCAGAAAAGGCTGCGCTGAGAGCCCCACTTCTAAAGGTTTCTTGCTCGACGACACAAGGTATTCCCACTTGCAAGGAGACATTACCACGTTAAAAACAACGAATATCTTGTTCTGTGCTCAAAACGAGTATCGATCGCATGATCAGACCATGGTGAATGACACACACACACACACACACACACACACACACACACACACACACACACACACACACACTGTCGTCTTACATACGGGAATCTAGTGAAGTCTTGACTTTCGCGAGCAGACTTTGGGCTGTCAGGGAGGGGCGGCGCTGCGTGGTTGTGGTGCCATCACCCACACTCCTCAGACCGTTCAGCACAGTCTGGTATCGAAGTTTAGAATGGATATATAATTATATAGTGCAGTTTTTTAAAGGAATATGGCGCTGTGGCTCGACACCTTTTTCTTTCGTATTATTGAAGCGAAAGCATTTTGGAATAATGTTGTAAAAAGAGATTGCATAAGGTCAACAATACAAAATAGCTTTCATAATTAAAAGAAATATATAAAAAAAAAAGTCATGGAAAAAAAATCCACAGGTTCGATGATTTATTTGATAGGAATATTTAAAACTACATGGCACGACAAGCTTGACCCAGTCCATTTCGAGGGTCTCCTCTCCGGGCACGGACTCGACCCTGGACTGTTACTGAGCAGTGAAAGCTGCCCCCAGTACCTCACCTCGGGTCCGGGAGTGCCTGGCGGTCCGCTGGAACGTTAATCTCCCGGCAAACCAGATCCGGACACATTGATTAAAAGTAAGAAGATAGGCAGTCTACATGTAGCGTTAGACTGATCAGCTGTGTAATAACTGAAATCATTGGGGAAGTTTATTAACAATATTAGTAGTTATAGACTCTTTAATCCTCCTTTCTTATTGGACACGGAACTAATAATGAACGCTTGGGAAACTCCTTGGAAGAGATACTGATGCACAAAACCCGCCGCACCGGATTCCAGGACGCAGCTACGGGGTGTTTAAACATCTCGGACACTTAAGTGGTAGTGTGATATGAGTTGTCTTTCGGCGGTAAGGTTTTGGAGGGGATGAACGGCTTGAGGGGGCAGAAAGTGGGCAGAAAGGATGGAAAGCGAAACTGCATGACCGTCGACACTCCTAGAGAAAGTTTGCAAGAATGGAACTGTGTGTGTGTGTGTGTGTGTGTGTGTGTGTGTGTGTGTGTGTGTGTGGAGAGGGAGAGAGAGGCAGAAAAATGTAAATATAAAACCGGAGTTAAGTCTGCAGATGGCATGTCTTGGCTGTCACTCACGACGGAGGATAAGTGTTTGAATATCACATTGTAGACCCGAAGAACTCTGCAATACATCCTCCTCTTCCTCTTCCTTCTCTTCCTCCTCCATCTCTCCCCCTCCTCCTTACGTTTGCAAAAGACGTTTGAAGTTCCGTAAAGCGCTTGGAGTCGAGGCTAATAGTCGATTGAGGAGAGGCTGTCGTGAGTGTTCTTAGCCAGACAGTGTTCAGCGGCGTGTGGGGGCAGGAGGCGGCAAGGCAAGGCAAGGCGTTAAACATTCTTCAGATTTTACTTATCATCTCTGTGCATTCTCCCTTTGTATGGTCTTTGTTCATTTTTCCTTCCCCTCCCATGAGCATCCCTTCCCTCCACTCTGTTATATACCGCCATTCTTTACACTACATATTTCACCTCTCTCCTAAACTTTACCTCCATCTCTTCACTTTCTTAAGGCTAAGGAAGGGCAGGGACCGTGTGGGCTGTGCCGCAGACGTTGACGGGGGCTAAAAGGCTAACCTAACCTAACCTAACCTAACCTAACCTAACCTTCTATAGATCTTGATCCCCGTTGTTTCTTATACGAAGGGAAGTTAACGGGCGGAGCTACTGTTGACGATTTTTTACTTTGTGATGACATCCGGGAGACCGGTAAATCATGTTCAAGGTGACTTATTAGTGGGTAGGAATGCTGTAGTGAGGTCAGGCGTGAGGGCCCAGAGGTGTTTCGATTTTCTGCCCATTTTCTTTTCTGGCTTTTTCGGGGTTAGCAAAAACAGAAAATGAGAGCAGTTAGACCGAATAGGTTGTCATAGGATTGTTTTGTGCTGGTTCTTGTCAGAGATATTTGGGTATCGAGAATAAGACTAAGGCTGGGTATGTTAAAAAGTGTTTGGCTCATCAAGAGATACTGCCACTGAGTGCTACTTGGTGCGTCCGTGACAGTGTCTTATGGTACTTAGGATCGAAGCCACATTCATGGTCTTATTGGGAACATCACCTCAAACACTTATAAGTTAAACTCTCCCCCTTGGAAATATAGAACACCACCGACTGTACATCATCATCATCATCATCATCATCACCACCATCACCATCATCTTAGCCTTTACTCGTCCACAGCAGAACAAAGGCTATGTCCAGCGTTCTCTAGCTACAACAGTGAAACAAGCAGCACCAGCACCTACACTAAATACACTGTAGTTCATGAAGAAATACCTCCACCTCCACCACGCTACACTATACACAGGGAACGGCACCACTTAAACACTACACCGCCACCACTTAAACACTACGCAGGTTGAAGAGGGAACACCACCTCCATTATAATACAGGAACACCGCCACCACTTAAACACTACACACAGGTTGAAGAGGAAACATCACCTCCATTATAATACAGGAACACCGCCACCACTTAAACACTACACAGGTTGAAGAGGAAACATCACCTCCATTATAATACAGGAACACCGCCACCACTTAAACACTACACAGGTTGAAGAGGAAACATCACCTCCATTATAATACAGGAACACCGCCACCACTTAAACACTACACAGGTTGAAGAGGAAACATCACCTCCATTATAATACAGGAACACCGCCACCACTTAAACACTACACACAGGTTGAAGAGGAAACATCACCTCCATTATAATACAGGAACACCGCCACCACTTAAACACTACACAGGTTGAAGAGGAAACATCACCTCCATTATAATACAGGAACACCGCCACCACTTAAACACTACACAGGTTGAAGAGGAAACATCACCTCCATTTTAATACAGGAACACCGCCACTTACGTCACACTGGTGGCAGGAGTAGCGCCATCACTTGCCGCAGTACACCATAATTACACACGGGACGCCACAGCCTACGCCACTCAAGCTGAACGCCGTTCACCACCACACCTACACCATGATAGTTAATTAGAAAGTGCTACCTGGATCCACCTCATTCATTAAACAGGTAACTTCCACTAACACCGCACGATAACTTTTCTTATTTCCCCAATGAGCTGTACGCATGCAATATATGGTCAGTCTAACAATTATGAGTCTATCTACCTGTCGTATTGTGCCGTTACTGTCAATAATCTTTGAATGTTGCCTATAACGTAAGCTCTGGCGCAGGAGGAACTTATTATCTGCACTTCTTTCGTTGCGCAGAGGACGTAACATGCGCCCTGGAAAGATCCGCCCACACTCACCCACCCACACGGAGAAAGACGTCGCACCTACAAAATTAATAGTGGGTACTGCGCGGGCGACACAACACGTCTGTAATCTTGAACCCATTCATTCCTATTTTAATGTACTTTGACCTTCAATCCGAGAAGGTATACTTGCAATACATATACTTTCACTGCCAGATAAATGCTACTCTCGCAATAATATACTTTGACCCAAGAATTCGAGCCTTAATAGAACTGTCGAAGAACTTAAATCTATCTAAAAAGGAGTGAAGGTTATGCAAGAGGCAATAATCTAAGCGTCTCTTTCTCGTGCACAGTTCCTTTTAGTCACATACACTTCATACCTTTTCTTGATTTTATGAGCTCGAAAAGGAAGTTGCAGGTCAAAGGGGCGGGAGCAAGGAACGGAGTGAGAAGGGCGTTAGTAGAGGAAAAAAAAGGTGAAAGGCAAAAGGAAGAAAGGAGAGAGACAGGAGGAGAAAAATGGAGGGATTTTGACAAGGAGAAAGGTGTTGGTAGAGGAAGAAAAGGTGAAGGTTAATAGGAAAAGAGGAAAGAGACAGAGGGAGAAGATAAGAGGGGTGCAGACAAGCAGAAGGGTATTATTAGAAGCGAATGATGATGTTGTGAAAAATAATTCGATAGAAGGATGAGGAGGATGAGCAGGAGTAAGAAAATAAACATAAGGAAAAAGACAACAAAGAGAATGAAAGAAAAAGAGAGAGGAGAAAGAGAAAGAAAAAGAAAGTGAGGAAGAAAAAAAAAGAGAAAGTGAGAGTAAGAGGAAGAGGAAGTGGAGATGGAGGAGGAGAAGGAGGAAAAGAAACAGAAAGAAAAAGAAAACAAAGAGATGAAGGAAAAAGAGAGAGAAGAAAGAGAAAGAAAAAGCAAATGAGAAAGAGAAAAAAATAGAGAAGTGAGAAAGAGGAAAAGGAAGAGGAAGTGGAGATGGAGGAGGAGCAGGAAGGAAAAAAACAAAGAAAAAAGAAAATTAAGGAAAAAGAGAGAGGAGAAAGATAAAGAAAAAGAAAATGAGGACGAGAAAACAAAGAAAAAGAGAGAAAGAGGAAGAGGAAGAGGAGGAAGTGGAGATGGAGGTGACGGTGGTGGTTGAGGGAGAAGAGGAAGGGATCGAGACAGTACGGCAGACGCGAACGAGATAATTAGAGAGATACAGGTGCGCCCGGTTGTTAGCTGAGATTAGGAGAAGCCTCGGAAGACACGGGGAGAGAGTGAGAGGTGAAGGGTGCGATGAGGGTCGATAACAGGTGCGAAGGACGGTAGGGAAGGCCGGGAGGGACATGCAGTTAGGGAATAAAGGAGAAAGAGGAGGCGGGGCAGGAGGTGAAACACGAGAGGGAAAAGGGTGTGATAAAGAGCGATAATGTGTCAAAAGGCAGAGAGGAGGCGGGTGAAAGAGGAGGCATGGAAAGGTTAAGGATCTGTCAGAGGGTGAGATAAAGAGAATGGAGAAAGAGCAGAAGGTGGAAATTGATATATAGAGGCCTGTAGGAGCTAAGTAGAAAGGCGTGCAGTCCCGGGGAAGTGAAGAAGGCTGAGGGGCGTGCAACTTGTGCGGGTGAAGAGATGGAGAAGGAGCAGGAGGAAGAGGAGGCGGCAGGAAGAAGAAGTGCATGCAACTATTATTTGGCAGATGAAGAGATGGAGGATGAAGAGGAAGAGGAGGAGATAGAAAGCAGGTGGAGTCAGAAAGTGATAGAAGCGTGTTGGGAGCTGATGTAGAAAGGCGTACGGTGAAGAGAAGGAGAAGGAGCAGGAGGAAGACGAGGCGGCAGAAAGAGGGAGCAGGAAACAGAAGTGCATGCAACTATTTTTTGGCAGATGAAGAGATGGAGGAGGAAGAGGAAGAGGAGGAGAAGGTACAAAGCAGGTGGAGTCAGAAAGTGATAGAAGCGTGTTGGGAGCTGATGTAGAAAGGCGTACAGTATAATTATCATCGTAGGTTTTTAGTTAGACATTCTCAAGTCAAGGTTCTTTTACAGGGTACGAGCAGAGAACAAATTGCGGTCTGGTAGCCTGTATCATTAAGGAATTGCGAAGATACATATTCGTAATGATCGGCGCTCTCGTAGAAAATTAGCAGGCAAATTAATAAGAGGTCCTGTCTAGTGAAAACGAATCAGATTAACGCCCCTGTATATACTTTGAAAATGGTGGACGTGCGGAGGAGGCAGCGGTGATGACTGACAAGTTGAAAATTGATGGTGACCAACCGCGCAGCATAGACCCCCCCACCCCCACCTTGGCAACACCTCCGCGCACCTGGCTCATGTCCCCCCCAGTCCAACACACCTGCCTAAACCACTCCACAGACCAACCCAACTCCCTCCATCACCCCCCCCCCTCCGATAACCACCCCCCAGTTCTCTCCCCCCCGACTCCCCTAACTCTTCCCCGCATGCTCACTGCCTAATTTTCCCCAGGATTTCCACTCACCTCCAATTCGCCCCTCTTCCCCCCCTCATACCCTGTTCTTCCCCTAAATCTATTAACAGTGGTGTCCCACAGGGTTCTGTCCTATCTCCCACTCTTTTTCTGTTGTTCATTGATGATCTTTCCAAAACGAACTGTCCTATCCATTCCTACGCCGATGATTCCACTCTGCATTACTCAACTTCTTTTAATAGAAGACCCACCCTACAGGAACTTAACGACTCAAGGTTGGAGGCTGCAGAACGCTTAGCCTCAGACCTTACTATTATTTCCGATTGGGGCAAGAAGAACCTGGTGTCCTTCAACGCCTCAAAAACACAGTTTCTCCACCTATCCACTCGACACAATCTTCCAAACAACTATCCCCTATTCTTTGACAACACCCAGCTATCACCTTCCTTAACACTAAACATCCTCGGTCTATCCTTAACTCAAAATCTCAACTGGAAACTTCATATCTCATCTCTTACTAAATCAGCTTCCTCGAGGTTGGGCGTTCTGTACCGTCTCCGCCACTTCTTTTCCCCTGCACAGTTGCTGTCCATATACAGGTGCCTTGTCCGCCCTCGTATGGAGTATGCATCTCATGTGTGTGGGGGCTCCACTCACACAGCTCTTCTGGACAGAGTGGAGGCTAAGGCTCTTCGATCATCAGTTCTCCTCCTCATACTGATAGTCTTCTACCTCTTAAATTCCGCCGCAATGTTGCCTCTCTTTCTATCTTCTATCGATATTTCCACGCTGACTGCTCTTCTAAACTTGCTAACTGCATGCCTCCCCCCCTCCCGCGGCCCCGCTGCACTCGACTTTCTACTCATGCTCATCCCTATACTGTCCAAACCCCTTATGCAAGAGTTAACCAGCATCTTCACTCTTTTATCCCTCACGCTGGTAAACTCTGGAACAATCTTCCTTCATCTGTATTTCCTCCTGCCTACGACTTAAACTCTTTCAAGAGGAGGGTATCAGGACATCTCTCCTCCCGTATTTGATCTTGCTTTCTGCCACCTCTTTTGTTTCTTTTTTAGGAGCAGCGAGTAGCGGTTTTTTATTATTGTTTTCTTTTCAGTGCCCTTGAGCATCCTCCTTTGTTGTAAAAAAATATATATATATATATATATATATATATATATATATATATATATATATATATATGTATATATATATATATACTCTCCCAAACTCACCCCTGCAGTTCTCCTCCCTTACCCACCCTCAACTTGCCCCCACGCATTTATCACAAGTCTTCCACGCGTCCCTATACCCAAGTTAACTCTCCCTGCACGCCCACTCTCTCCACTCTTCTCTGTTTTCCCCTTCCAACGTTCCCCTGCATTCCTACCCCCCACACACACGCACACTCTTCTTTTTATGCTTAGTACCCTCCAACACCCCCTGTATACTTACCTCAGACTCCTCCCGCATGTCCAACCTAATGCTTCTCCCTCACGCCTCCTCCCACATCCCCAATCAACTCCCCAGCACCTCCATCTCCAGTTCTCCCCAGCATGCCTGTCTGTAGCCCGCCCTCCCTCCCCTTTCCCAGCCCTCCTCTGATTACTGCCCCCTTGACCAGCACAGTAACCCTAAGCACGAGTACTTCACCTAATGTTTGCCAGCCCCCTTGTGTTTGTTTGTCCTGAGGATGAAATATGAAGATTTAATCACTCCGACGATGACTCAGCCGCCCCTTCTTTGTTTGCCTTGCCCTACATGTCGTTTGTTCCCCTGATGTGCGAGGCGACTTAAGCACAAATACAGTTAGCCAAGCGAGAGAATCCAAGTAGAGAAACAGCTACTCAAGAAAGTATTGATTTTCGCGTATACAGATGCACTAAAAACTCTGCACAGCATTTTCAAGTCGATACAACACAGCGAGGGAGACAGAGTGATTAAAGCAGGAAAACAGTTACCCCAGATAGAGAACCTTGCCCTAAACCACGAAGTAATCGGATAACCGGCTGATGCTTACGTCACTTATGTAAGCAGTATATCTCCTTCCTGGTTTTCGCTCATCCTCAATATATAGCGCTGGTAAAGTGGGCGAGAATTAAAGCAGAGAAACAGGTACCCAAGATAGAGAACCTTGCCCTAAACCACGAAGTAATACGATAA
This sequence comes from Eriocheir sinensis, assembly GCF_024679095.1. Classification (NCBI taxonomy): domain Eukaryota; kingdom Metazoa; phylum Arthropoda; class Malacostraca; order Decapoda; family Varunidae; genus Eriocheir; species Eriocheir sinensis. Next base: position 476,814 of record NW_026110628.1, on the reverse strand, counting down.
CTCTGGTACTCACGTCACTTATGTAAGCAGTGTCTCTCCTTCCTGGTTTTTGCTCATCCTCAATATATAGCATTAGCGCTGCCATTACTATCTTGCTTACTCTTTTATTTTCGTCTGTGGTCATTGAATTTCAGTGTGAGAAATGCTCATTATTATTTTTCCTTTATTCAAGCAAAAGGTACCGGCTTGGCGGGTCTGGCGGCGGGGGTCTGCTGTTGTTTGTTCTTCCTTTGTGTCCTTTGTGCTTGGTGCGGGAAGGGTGCATGGTCGCCGCTCACCCCCTCGCTAAGGCACGGGCGGTACTGATGAGCCACGACTGATATGTTCACAATATTTATCGAGGAGGTATACTGAAGGGTCACTCGGTACCTTATTCTGTGCTCACCTGCGCTGGACTGTTCGATAATAACGTAACCTTGATCCACCTGACCTTAATGTGCTTCCCTGACCTTAGCTGCGTTTTTCTGTTAAGGTGGAGAAGGTGGAGGTGAAGGTAGGAAAGGGGGTAGGGAGGGAAGCGAGGTTATATAAGATAGAAGGTGGAGGGGGTATTCAGAGGCTGGAGGCAAGAGGGAGTAGTGAGGAGATGGATGGAAGACGGGGTGGGGATGGATGGGGAGTTGGTGTAAGAAGGTGGGAAGGGGGCAGGTGGAGGAGGAGGGTAGTGGGGAGGTAGACGAGGGATATGTAAGAAAACAAGAGAGAGGGAGGTGGATGAGAGAGGTAAGTTGAGGGAGGCAGAGAGTAACGGTGCGGGTGGTAGGATGGAGGTGGAGGGAGGAGGTGGGAAACAGGTGGTGGAGGGAGGGCGAGGGGGTGTACGAAGTGGAGGGAGGTAGTAAGGAGGTGGATAGATGAAAGAGGAGGCGGGGGATACAGGGGTAGGTGGTCCAGATAAGGGGTAGAGGGATGAGGTCCCTCACTGGTAATCACAGGATCCGATTCCCCGATGTCAGGCAGGAGAGAGCGGCCTGCTGAAGCTCTGCTCGTAATGCTTGCAAACTGTAATGCCTTCAGTTTATCATGCTTAGCCAAAGTAGTGCTAATAATCCACACTGCATGAAATATTTAGCTACGGAAAGCGAATGAATCAGTGCTTTCTCTGCCATAAGGTTTTAATAAAAGTATATTTTGTTCATATCTACTGATCCTGTACCGTATTATTATAATATTTCACACGCAATGTTAAGCTTGAGAAAACAAAAGATACTTGTGTGATATATTGATTTGTTGGGTTCACAAAATTGACTAACATATTTGGTAGTGATTTGCGTTTACATCTCTAGTGAGCGCTTCTTTATATCTGAAAAATAAGCACCACTAAAACTTGCTTATACATAACTTACAAGATAACAAGTATGACTCCAGTGAACATGTTGCATCTTCGTGGCGCGTCCCCAACCTTCGTGACGGCGCGGAACATTTATATGAAGTGTAGGAGTCACATAAACTAATCTAGCGGCACTCAACGCCTGGCAGTGATGGCAGTGTTCATTTTCCTTCAAGTGGAGAAAAAACGCCCAACGTACCGCCCCACATGCAGGGAATTCCTCCAAAAGCTTGCCAGGGGACACGCCGTCAAGGTGTGTGTGTGTGTGTGTGTGTGTGTGTGTGTGTGTGTGTGTGTGTGTGTGTGTGCTTTCTTCATCCCTCGTTCCCCGGCTCATTCCTTCACGTAGCCAATAGAAAACAAGTACTCGTATATCTTCAGGTTACACAAAAGATGACTGTGTATATTCAGGGCAGCGGGGAATATATACATGTCACACTATCACGGGCCTGCAGCTGTTATTGTCACACACACTGGGTCCACACGCAGGGCTTCGAGTTGAGAGTGATCAAATACTCATATGTTTAATGTTGCATAAGGGGACAGCTGTGTGTGTGCTATGAAAGGGAATACGTAGATATGTGGAAGGTTGTGTCGAGTTGTCAGATGGAGAAATTTAGGTTTTGAGGCACTGGAAGGAAGGCACTAAACTCCTTCTGCCCCAATCTGAAATAATTGCAGTTTCAAAGGGTATGCATTTTTCAGCATACAACCTTGAGGTGCGTAATTTCTGTTGTTTTGGACGTCTTTTTTATTTTTGTTACAGCAAAGGAGACAGTTCAAGGGCATAAATAAAGAAAACAATAATGAAAAAAAAGCCCGCAACTCACTGCTCCTAAAAAAAGTACAGAGGAGTGGCCGAAAGAGAAGTCAATTTCGGGAGGAGAGGTGTCCTGATACCTCCTCTGACGTGGAGTAATGTAGAGTTTAGAGTTACCGGCACTTGACAGGGGAACATATATTTTTAGAGAGATAATAAACGAAGAATAGAAAGTGGTTTATGGAACAGGGCCCAGTGGAAGACTCCTATTCATGCATGGGCTAAGGAGTAGGTGAGTGTCTACTAAACCCGAAATAGACTGGCCATATATGTTCTTAGACGCACCTCTTTATTCGTGCCTAGTTAACCAGTTCTGCTCTGCTACGATACACTCGACTCTGCAAACATTATCATATATTATCACACAAACAGTTATGTCCGTCCATGTCTCCTAACGCTGTCAGGTGTCAGCCGGTACAACCCTCCTCAGACGATTACAGCACCAATTACTGTCTCCATACAGTACGTACTACCATGGCTGTATTCTTTTGCTTTGCCTTCTACCGCCCGTAGGTCCACAGTGCAGTAGTGTCATGTTTCAGTTTTTATGTGGACAATAATTATATCTGAAGGCCCCACAAACGGCACACCGTTCCTTCCCCATCGATTTACGGAATAACCTCACCCGCGGGTTAACCCGTCCGCTGCGATTGGCACGGATTTGGCTTTCACTGGTAGCCTGGTAACATACGCTCCCAGGTCTTTCTGTGCCTATGTGGTGGGTGGTGGAGTGTTTCCCACGTGGTATTGGTATTCTGGATTTTTCCTCACAACCTGCATGACCTCACATTTTTCTTCACTAAACTGGAGCAGCCACTTTTTAATCCACTCCTGTAGTTTGGTGATGTCCTCTTGTAGGAAATTCGCAACCAAGGGGTTAACACCAGTCATCAGCCCACCACCGCCCGCGAAATCCTGTGACTGTAGAGCAGGGGTTTCCAAACCAGGGGTCGGGACCCAAAGTGGGGTCGGGACCCAAAGTGGGGTCGGAATGCTCATTATGTGGGGTCATAAAAGAGGTCATGGGGTCGATGAGGTCGCTGAGGTACCCCCAAGGCCTGGGAGTACGAAATATCCAAGTAGGGATTACGAGACCATGTCAAATTCATTGCTGTATAGTACTTTCATTGAGAAAAAATAACAAGTCAAATAATAAATTATAATTGCTTCAAGCACCCTTACACGAGCCACAACTGACCGTTGAATCCCCCCTCTCCCTCACTCCCCTACAACCCTCCCCCGAGTCAACTGATATTACATCACAACCGCAACTTCTGATCTTCGGAAGATTTCTAAAGGAGAGCTCTGTCATTGAGGAACTGCTTGCTTGCATTTCACTCGAAATTACAACGAAATGTGAGGATATATTTAATGCTATAGATAAGTTCTTCACTGAAAACAACCTGGACTGGAGTAAAGTAATTGAATGTAGCATGGATAGTGCCCCATCAATGATGGATAAGAATATTGGAGTGCGTGGAATTCTATCAAGAAAACATCCTCTCATTAAAGCAAACCACTGTATCATCCATCGTCAGAGTTTGGCTCCAAAAGACATGTCTCCGAACTTCGCTGATGTGATGCAGGTAGTCATTTCTACTGTCAGTTATGTGAAGGCTAGGGACTTGAATTCTCGCATGTTCAAACAGTTTTGCATCACTGAAAATTCTAATCACCACACTCTGCTAATGCACACTGCTGTCAGGTGGCTGGCACGAGGGAAAATTTTGGAAAAGGTTTTCCTTCTTCGCCGTGAACTGGCCACATTCTTGCAAGATCAGGGGCACTAGAATTATTGTTATTTTCGTGATCCACACTTTCTCGCTCGCCTTGCACTTCTGACTGACGTTTTTGAGCACATTAATAAGCTCAACACTGAACTTCAAGAAACAGAGAAATGGGTGTTTGACCTTCAGGGTGCAATAAAGGCTTTTGTCAGCAAACTGCAGATACCACAAGCAGCTGAAGCTGATACAGTTACTCTCATTTCCATCACTGCTTGGAGTTTACAGCTACAAAGAATATTGCCTTTGATGAAGCACTGGACCTCGCAGAAGAGAAACAGTATTTACTTCATTATTTGAGAAGGAATATGAATGCCAGATTCCTGAAGTTGCTAACCCAGTCTTTTGATTTTGTGCAATTTCCATTCAAAACTGATGCAAAACAGTGTGGCTCTGTTGCACCTGAAATGGCAGAGTAGCATTATTATGTAGTGTTAAAATAGTATCACCAGCTTGTAATTGCCAAATTTGAGAATTTCATTTTGATTACCTTTCTTTTGTAAGTATGTAAAATCTAAATATGTTTTATGTGTTAATTTCTCCTTTACATGAATACCATCATATGACCAAAAATTCACAATAGTGCTGTAAATGTAGAAGTAAACATAAACACTTGGGATATATATATATATATATATATATATATATATATATATATATATATATATATATATATATATATATATATATATATATATATATATATATATATATATATATATATATATATATATATATATATATATATATATATATATACACACTTGGGGTCGCACTGAACAGTTTAAAGTGCTGAATGGGGTCGTGCTAGGAAAATCTTGGGAACCCCTGCTGTAGAGGATCGCCAGTCAACACATCGAAAGCTCTTTTTGTATAAACCCTTATTATACTGTTTGCAGGATGTTTTTTTTTTTTTTTCAACGTTTGCAGCAGCGTGGACTACTCATTTCGAGGAAAATTAAGTCGATAAATTCTCAAGAATTCACCCATGAAGTGTTTTTTGAAGTCACTACATCACTATTCATTAGTGTGAATACAAAGAAGATGGATCGAAAGGACGATGATAAAGGAAATTATTTTAGCCCAAATTTGTCAAATTTCTGCAGAAACGCCTCGTCATTCCATATCAAGGAAGGCACGGCACGCTGGCGGCGCTGTCTCGACGCTGCTCAGTTACGTCGGCGAGGCGGCGCTGGGATGCCTCTCACAGGTTTTGTCGGGCTCACTGTCTACGGCTCTCACTTTGTCTTGCTAATAACGGTACCCAAAGGGTTTGTTAACGTCTTTTTTTTTGTCATGGGATAAGACACTTTAGCCTTCTCCATCCTGCTGAGCAAGATATCATGAGTGCCTTTTTTTTTTATTTCTATTCAATTGCGCCTCAATGTCCCGGTTAATCACTGAGTCCATAAATTGCGTCCACACTACCCTGGAGCCTCCATTGTGGACCAGCGGGAGACGAAAATAATACCAAGTTTATTCTGTAAATTTGTTGCCTGTCAAGGAGTAAGAACTTGGCTGATTTCCTTGAACATCGGGTACTTCAAAGAAAATTGTCCATAGCATTTCAAGGAAAGTTTCGTGAATGTAATTTCTTTTAACCAAGAACAGGTTGTATAACAGCGAAGACAGAAACTGCACACTCATCCCTCGAGCCTCACCTCACACAACAGCCTCAGACACCACTGCCCCGCCCCCCTGCACCCCACACAGCAGCCCCTGACACCCCTGCCCCGCCACCTGCCCCTCAGACACCCCTGCCCCGCCACCCAGCACCCCACACAGCAGCCCCTGACACCCCTGCCCCGCCACCTGCCCCTCAGACACCCCTGCCCCGCCACCTGCCCCTCAGACACCCCTGCCCCGCCACCCAGCACCCCACACAGCAGCCCCTGACACCCCTGCCCCGCCACCTGCCCCTCAGACACCCCTGCCCCGCCACCCAGCACCCCACACAGCAGCCCCTGACACCCTTGCCCCGCCCCCCAGTACCCCACACAGAAGCCCCTACGCACCCTGATCCCCGCTACCTTTCCCCCCAACGTCTGCCTTCCTTCCACACAATCGACTCCTTCATTCAAAACCCCAACCTCCCTCCCTCCTCCCTCTCCCCCTCGACTGCGGGGAGACATGATACAAGTCTTTAAGTACCTGAACAAGCTCAGCAACGTTGATCACTCCAAACTCTTCACGCTACAAACTAACCTGAGAACAAGAAACAACGGAAAAACAATTCAAGCAAAGCGATGCAATACCGACATCGGCAGGAGTTATTTCTCAAATAGAGTTGTTCGCCACTGGAACAGCCTTCCTTCAGAAGTGGTTAGCGCAGAGACCATCAACTCCTTCAAGAAACGCATTGATCGCCACTTTGCTGCAACGGGTGTGAACTGAACGTTCCCAAGAGTAGGTACACAAGTGCTTTAATCCTTCCCTGCAAGCCACTCCTATGGCAAACGGATTGATTAAATCACTGAACGCAGGCAGCCTAGTAATGAGCCAACAGGCTTTCTGCTGCCTGCTAGTCCATGTTTCCATGTTTCCCTCCCTTCCTCTCTCCTCATCGGGACGTGACCCACCAGGAAACACGACCTCTGCATTAGACAAGTGTCACTTTTTTTCGTGTCCCCGCGGTGGCTGAGTCGTCAAAGTAACGGCCTCGTGTTCAGGAGGACGCGAGTTCAATCCCCGCCCGGTGCCACCAAGCTGGGATTTTTCAGCCGCCGCCGAGTGGCTTAAAACTACCCACATGCTGTCCAGAAGACCACCTATCAACCCGGACTCTAGATTCTAGGATCAAAGATGAGCTCTGGGAGGGCAGCATGAGCCAATGCAAGATGGCGCCACTATAAACACTCGCCTGCGCCAGAACGGGCTGGGCCGACCATCAGGACCTACCGGAAAGAAACCTTGGACCGACCATCAGGATCCACCGGGAAGAAGCCTACCGGCGCAATAGGCTGCAATGTAAAAAAAAAAAAAAAAAAAAAAAAAAAGCAAGGCGTCGCGGCTACCATCGTGCAGAATACCAAACGAAGCCACTAATGTCTCCCACGCTCTGCTAGTCAGCGTCGGGGGGAGCGGGGGTGGGTGGGTAAAGGAGATGGCACCCAAACCTCCACTCTGCTCCCCCGCCCATCTCTCGGCTCTCCCCCAGCGAGCGTCAAGGCAGCAGTCTGGCATCACGAACTTATCTAATTTCTTCTCATTATAACAGAACTGTTTTTTCGCTTGTCTCCTTAGCTGTCGTTGCACGTGTTGGCGAGCTTTTTGTATCCGTTGAGTGAAGTCTTTTTTGTTATTATCAAATATTTCTTTCTTTTTTATCCCCCGTTTCTTCTTTCGCGGACTAAAGAGGGTATCAGGACACCTCTCCTCCCGAGACTGATTTCTCTTTTTGGCCACTACTCTATTTAGGAGCAGTAAGTGGCGGGCTTTTTTTCTTTATTTTACGCCCTTCCACTGTCTCCTCTGCTGTAAAAAAAGAAATAAGTAGATAGAGTCGTCGTGTACGGAGATTTCTTCTGATCGGCTGTCAGACTTTATGTACAACAAAGAATATCATTGAAATCAGTCCCCCTCAAGAGTCTCTTCTGCGCCTCTTCCCACACTTCCCGTCGCCTCCTCCCGTCCTGTTCACCTTTCACGTTCCACCTGTCCTCTCCTCTCCTCGCCTTTGCTGTCACAACTTTTTTTATTACCCTCTCCCTCGCGACCCTCCTCCTTTTGTCCTCTCTCCGCGATTTTTTTTTTTTTTTTTTTTTTTTTGCATTCTTTATCCTTGACATTTTTTTCCCCTCCTGTTCGTCTTCACTTCTCTCGCCCATCTCACCTCTTGTACCATTTTCACACAGTCATCGTCCTCCTTCACCCACCCAGATGTCCTCTTCCCCCCTCTTGTTATTGTAGGATATCAATGTATTATTATGATTTAATATCACCACGAATTAGGCATACAATTGTCAATGGAAAAACCCCACGACAGATAGATCACGCCACCTTATAGGAATGTCGTCCGTCAGTGTTTACCGTCTCAGTTTTGTATACTTAGCACTCCGATGGTGCATGGAGGTCACCTTGACATACGTGACCAATTGTAACAATTATTCTCCAACCTGTAACTCGCGACTCCTTCACGAGAGTCCGACTGACACACAACGACAGTCGCTCTCGCTCCGTCGCTTCTTGTACATAAAGGCTACGAATATAATTCGCCTTAAGGAAGCTGAAGTCTTAATCAACACCCTTTAAACGCCCCCCGACAAGACCGTTACACTCTCCCTCTTCATACTAAGCCCGTGATCCTTCGTTTTCTATGCTATTGTTCGTCCTTCTCCTCACCTTCCTAAGCACGTATCATCTCCTCTCCCTTCTTCACTCCTCTCTTACTAAGTTCTCTTCTCAGTCCTTTCTACTGTTCAATCATCCGCGGTACTCTTCACCCTCTTTTTCGACCGGTTACCATGTTCCCCTTGTCCTTACCTAGCTATTATTATTTTCACTTTCGCCCACCGCCAGTAGCATCATCATCTCCCTCGCCTTTCACAGCCTCCCATCCCCCATCATCATCGCGTTTCAGTGTTGCTTAGGTCCATATTATTAAACATTTCTGCGCCCAAGAACACGTAATTTACCAGTCTTTCGTTCGAGTTTAGGGCATATCCAGGGGTACTTTTATGACCCTGGTGGTAGTCTGAGCCTTCTTCTGTACCGTGAACCTAAAAGAACACTCATTAGAACTCGATTAACCTCCTTTTTGGCCTTTGGAAATAGTTGGTGTGAGGGGTGGGAGCATCTGACAATACCAACCTTAGTCCTCACCCACGTCATCCTTCTTTCTTTGACCCCCAACGTTCAGCAGCGATCATCCTCTCGCACTTCTCACATCACCTCCCCGCTCATCAACAGCAGTGTCTCGTTCTCCTCCTCCTACTCTCCTCTACTTCCCCTAGCCCCTCTCCCCACCTCCACCCACACCTGCCCATGCAAGCAAGCCCGTCTAGCGCCACCCGAATTTTTTGACTAACACTCTCTCTCTCTCTCTCTCTCTCTCTCTCTCTCTCTCTCTCACACACACACACACATACACACACACACACACAGTTTCCAGGCAGCTCTATCTTCCATCGTGAATAGGTAAACAGATAATACCGGTTTAATATACTTTTTTTCTCGCTGACACGTGCACTTGGTGGCTTGGGTCAGTTCGGCTGGTTTGGGAGAGCTGGCTCAGGCTCGGAAGTCTTTGCTTGTTGTCCCTGTTCTAAAAGGAAGTATTTTATTTCAAAGTTAGAATTATGAACGCCTCTTTTAGTACTGGCGTGGTCTTTCCGCTTCAAGTTTTTTGGGGGTAACATCTCTAACATGTAAGATGGCTGAAAGCTTACCTATTTTAGTCACATGGTGTTGACGTCAGCCTCCTGTGTAGCCTGGAAATATGACCGTACAAAGGAGTACATAAACTGCATTTGATTGTAAGTTGTCACATGTAATAATCGCGAAAATACACGCCGTCGAGGTTTGAGTCAAGAAACCTTTTGTGGAGTGACACACAAAACAGTTCACAAAAAACACGCAATGGCGTACACGTGCGAGGCCTTGATAAATGTGCCACAAACTTAGCCAAGGATTTTAATGAGAGACTCCATGGACTTGACGCTGCGAATAACTATTACAAAAACTACTGCGGTTGCACTGAAAGTCGGACATTTTTTTCTTGTGATTTCATTCAGTTGCAAAACCTTAAGAATTTCTTCGGCTGGGAGACAAGCTTCGTTCTCCTTATCATTGTACTAAAACACTAATCAGTACAACGTATATTGAGTAAATGGATATTACTTGAAGATATCATAGTTTGAGCGTCATTAAAAACAAAAAGTCTGTTCTTGCAGCACAGTACACTGAACAAACATTTAAGCGTCTCTTTGCTGCCAAAACTTAAGGAATATCTCGCAGGTGCTGTCCATAGTACTCTTTTTGTTTAGATGTAATCCATTGGAGTGTGAGGCCGCTCCGTCACATTTCTGAAGTCTACAAGGTCGCACTTTCAGGCTGCTCAGCGCTGTGAAGGCAGGCGTGCTGTCTGGGTGGTGGTTTCAGCGTAGGAGGCTGGAGCTGCTCACTGCGTTTAGTCACCCATAGAAACAATAAGCTTTAGATAAATATATAGGCATAATTGCTCTGCTAAATTGTTCAGTGCTGTGAAGGTTGAGGTACTGTCTGCTTGTTATGGTCAAACCTACTGAGTTTAAATCTTAACGCACTGAGCAGCTCAGGTCTCCTACGCTTGTGCAAATTTTGCACCAGCACAGGAGACATGAGCTGCTCAGTGCGTTCTTGCTTTCAATAAAGCCACGTTTTTTTATATGTGCGTTAAATATGTGGCTAACAAAGTGAGGATATACACACTATATTTAAGCTAATCGTTAAAGGCTGATAAGGGGTAAGGCGTATATAGGATATAGTATCATTCTTTAGAGTCCGTGGTGCAGCGGTTAGCATTCCTAGCTGCGAATCCGCGGACCTAGGTTCGAATCCCGGCCTTAGCTCGCCACGCAGCCCAGCCAGCTGTCCATCTTCCCTTTCGGACTGGTCAATAAATGGGTACCTGGGGAAACCTGGATGAGGTGAACTGTGGTACCCCGGATGTCACACTGGCCCTGTGTCCCGAGGCAATAAGTTATTACCCGCCATAGGCTCAAGGGCCAATGTGACAGAGATAAGCCCCAAGGCTACGCGCAGATGTGTTTGTGTGTGTGTGTGTGTATGTGTGTGTGTGTGTGACCTCAGACGGAGGCAGACGGGGCTTGTTGTGAAGGCCGTAAGGTTTGTGATGAACCTCTTTCCACACTGATGACGGTGGCTCGGATGGCTAGATCAAGGCCTCGAGGTGTAACTGGTAGTGGTGTAATCCATTTTCTGATTTATAGTGATTTTTTCTCTGTCAAACTACTCATTAAGAAGTAGGATGCATTTGTCATTATGAACCCATGCCGCCTTCCTTGGCTTGATGCTGCCGTTGCTGTTTTCTATCATGGGTGGAGGTAGAAGAAAGGTAATAAAAATGGATGCGGCTCCCATAAAAAGGGAAACAAAGGAGTGCCAATATCGGTTATTGTATTTGTACCTCTCGTGCTGTGTAATAAATTATCAACTCTGCAGCTGCACCCCCTCGTTAACCCACCGTCACCCCCCCCCCCCCCCTCTCCTCCTACCCTAGTGACTTGCGACGCAGTGTGAATGGTTGTTAAGGAAAAGAAAATATCAATAAAGACCATGGAAGAAGAAGTAGTGGGTAAAGGATGTAGTTTTTCGAAGTTCCTTAACGGCACCAAGAATTGCAACGTCTGCTTCGTTCTTCTACTGGTCCTTCGTCCTTCTACTGGTCTGTCGAATGTAGTTATGTTATACAATTTTGAAAAGTCTTGAATGTTCCGCGTGCAAGCAAAGAACATTAAACGCCGCAGATATTAATGACGGGAAAGACAACGAGATGTGCCCCTTTGTCAAGCGTTAATCTCCCGCCATCAGCTCGTTTGAAGATCACTCGAATGGCAGCAGTGTGGCGTGTAATTTGTAAGTCAAAAGATGTTAATGGTAAAAAAGCTTGACTGTTAGATAGGTCCACTGCTTTCTTTCCTCGCTTGGATAAATAACATTGGGTATATATTTCCCTAATCTCTTTCTTGTAATGTTGTGTGACGGTTTGCCGCGTTGTTGTTAGATTAGATAAGCGTGTGATGAATATTGCTGGGGTAGTAACTTCACTCCCGCGCACCTGTACGAAAAGGTAGGCCCTGGAACTGACAAGGTGGGGAGGATGGAGGTGGCGTCAGGGTGTCGGTCGCCAGCAGCCATGTACTACAACAACCAGCACGCTATCCAACCTTTTAAAACTCCAAGTAAAATCTGCAGAGCGCGCCCGCTGCAACCAAGAGTTATCATCCATCGTCTACAAAGGTTACACGCAAGGACAATCACAGCATGTCCACTCACTCAAATGATTTGCGATTCCAGCCCCCATCCCCAACATCCTCCCCCCCCCCCTTTTTCTAACAACAATGGAGACGGGTCAAGGGCAACAAAAAGTGTAGAAAAAAAAGCCCGCTACTCACCGCTCCCACAACAGACAAAAGTAAAGAGTGGCCAAAGAGAGGTCAGTTTTGAGTGCAGAGGTGTCTCCATACGAGGGCGGACAAGGCCCCTGTATATGGACAGCATCTGTGCGGGGGAGAAAAACTAGCGGAGACGATACAGAACGCCCAACCTCGAGGATGACGTAATGGCTTGTTGTCTGCTTCGTGTCTAATGGGCGTTTGGGGAACGTTGTGTGGTACAGTAGTACCTGCACCACACCTGTGTGTTTAGAAAAGGAAGTGGAGTACAAAGGCTAGCTGTGACACAAGGGCTGACGGACGGCTACACCCAAGCCCGTGTCACGAGCAGTGATTGGCCGTAATACTTGTCCCCGATAGGAGAAAGTGCCGGGTTATCTTTTCCTTTATAAAAAAAAGTATAATCAACGGAGATGGGACATATAGGGGGGGAACCATTGCTATCTTTTTTTTGGGGGGGCAAGGCAATATTTTTTCTCTGTAACTTATTTATAATTATTATGCTTTTATCTTTCTAAACATTGATGAAAAACTTTTGATTTGATGCATCATTGTCATGAGTCCTTACAATAATGTGGTGCGTTTACTTTTCTCAACGCCTATTAGATGATATATTGTTTTATAAAGAAAACCCATTTTAATGCTTTCACTGCACACACACACACACACACACACACACACACACACACACACACACACACACACACACATCATTCTCACCATCAAATCATCACCTTTTCCTTTGCAAGTCCCTGTACTGCTTACTATACACCACCGGCCCTAAATACGTTGCCTTCTGCTGCACACGTCAGACGCGAGGAGCGTTTAACATTTATTTGGTTTGTATAGATTAGTTTCCTTGTTATTATTACGTTGACCATCGAAACACTGCAGTAAGAAGGCTCATCTTTTGCCAGCAGTTCTAAGCGTGATACAGAACGCAAAAAGCACCACCGTGGTATGGCGCATCAGGCCCCGTGCAGGTGGCCGGCCTCGGTCTTTTTGTGATTTTGCCGCAGCAGCTTTTTCCCCCTGTATGCTCTTTTCTTTTATTCACATTTATTATCGTCTTGCGCGTCCGAGATAATGCCTCCCTCATTTTTTTTATTTTGTTATACCCATGCAAGCTCGTTCGTCATATCCAATCATAATCTTCACAAACATAGAATCATCGTAAAGTTTATCCCCGCCAAGAGGAGGAGCTTTCCCTTAATGATGAGGTTACACAGCACGCATAGGACTCCGCCTCACCTTGACCACCTGAAGGACTTGTCGGAAGGTTTTTGTTTGTAAGATAAAGAATCACCTGTATGTGTGTGTGTGTGTGTGTGTGTGTGTGTGTGTGTGTGTGTGTGTGTGTGTGTGTGTGTGTGTGTGTTTACATCCCTGCATATAACGCCGGTAGGCTTTCTTCAGGGGCCAGATGGTCGGTTCAAGCCCGTCATGGCGCAGGCATTTTTTTTTATAGTGGCGCCAGTTATGCTCGGCTGAAGCTGCCCCCGGGAACTCATTCTTGATTCACTGGACGGTTTCTTCTTAAGTAGAGTCCGGGTCCATGGGTGATCTTCTGGACAGCATGTGGGTAGTCTTAGGCCACTCGGCGGTGACTGAAAAATCCCAGGTGATAGCGTGGGGATTCGAACCGACGTTGTCAATGGCGTATTGAATGTGAACCCAGCACGCTAACCACTCAGCCACCGCCTATGTGTTAATGTATTTATGAATATTCATTTGTGTACACACAATTATATTTTGAGCGCTCGCACCTCTGTGTGTGTGGGGAGGGGTGACAGAGATAGACAGACAGACAGACAAACAGAGACAAAGAAGTATATATACATTCAGACAGATAGAGAGGCAAACAGACAAAAAAAAAAAATCGAACCGAAAGACATATATAGGGAATAACAAGCAAAGAGACAGACCGACCGTCAAATGCTCAAATCGTCAAACAAATGTGCCGAATATGCAGACGCAGATGACATATATACAAACTGAAACGCTGATTGTTCGAAGGACTGGCAATCCAAAAGACATCAGTAGATACAAAAAAAACATAGCAACACAACTGTTTCAGAGTATAATCATACCGTGGGAGTAAGGACTCATCAGGAAAGTCTCCACCGCAGGATGGGAGATGTGAAGGTTGTATAGCTTTCGAAAACAATTTTTATTTATGTAGGAAAGTCACTTTTTTTTTTATCCGACCAGCTGAACACTATCACCATCAGTTTTGGCTTATTAGTAAAGATCAGCATTGGCATATACGAGTAAATAAGAAATACATCGAATAAATAATATGAATCGTACCACTGCAACCAATAAAAATAAAAATAAAACATCGAATTCCAGTTTATCATGTTAAGAGAAAATGTTTAATGATTTATTGGTAAATGTCAGATCTCCAATACGACGTAAATTAGTATCCAGTGAAGACTTTGGGAGATGTTAAACACACACACACTTCCTGAATATGTTTAAAGCATTTTTAAGACAATCCAAATTAAAAACAAGGACAGTAGTAACTGAGCTTTTCCCTTTTATTCTTCCAGACTATACATGAGCATCGCCTCACAGTTTTCTTACACGTCAATTAAACTCTGCTCGAAGGTTCCAGATCTGAACACCTTCATTAGCTTGTCTCTCTATATCCACGACGCTATAATGCTGATCGACACAAGGAGTCATTAATGGGGGCGCCCGGTGTGGAGTCCCTCGTGGATGGGAAGCAGGAGGGCTGTCAGGCCGTCACCCTCGGATGAAGCAAGGCAGTCAGGGTCAGCCAGTCCCGGCTCCTAGAGACTCACCTGAGGCGTTTCGAGTGTCAGGCCACGGCACGTCGCCCTGCTGCCGCCATTCCTCGTTCCTTCCTTGCTGGTGGTGTTGACATTTCGCCCCCCAAGAACACACATTTGACAAGGCTTTCGTAGGAGTTGTGGGCATTTCCAGGAGTAGTTTTATGACCCTGGTGGTAGACTGACCCTTCTCCTATACTGTGAACCTGAGGAAACACTCATTAGGACCCGACAGACCCCCTCTTTGGCCTCTAGAAATCGCTGATGTGAGTAGCGAAAGTGTCTTATAATACCGACCTCGGTGTGCGGAAGACAGAGATAGAATGAACAGATAAATTAGTCCTTACTCAATAGCTCTGCGGCGGCCTAGTCCTGTCCGAATCATTGTCTGATAAGATCTTGAGCCACGGAGATAGTTTATCCGTAACGTATATTCTCATTCCATATTAAACTTGCAAAGTGTCTCAGAATTTATACTCATTTTCATGTCAGGGTATTTAGTACGCAATACAAACCGGCAAAGTGTACGCTATGCTGTCTGGTACCGGGAATCAGTGGTTGACTCTCATGACTCACTGTAATCATGCATCTCCTATATAGGGGATGATTTATGCAGCACTCTATCGACTTTAGATGGCGTTTAGTACATCTCCAATTTCCCCCCTACCTTTTCTATTAATCTCCTCCACCTGTTATTAATCTTATTGATTTGTTTCGCATAATGTTTTAAGACAGTGGGATTCAACAATTACTGAAGCGAGAAAATGCCAACTTCTTACTCCTAAGGGCCATATTTTCAAACGAATCGGACTCCCGTTATGACTGTTTCCCAAGGCAACAGAGAAGATTAACCTGTTTGTCATGGGTGATTTTACCATTCGGGGTGCAGCAGGCGTGTGCAACTATCACCAGCATCACAAAACAGTCCATGAGAACCACAGCCACTTCATTGAGAGGCTTTTCAAACAGGCGAACCGAGGCGCCGATACCTTTAAGAATAAGACTTTCTTCCATCCAGCCAATCAGCTCCCGTAGCTAACCAGACACTCCCTCCATCCAGCCAATCAGCTCCCTTAGCTAACCAGACACTCCCTCCATCCAGCCAATCAGCTTCCGTAGCGATCTTCCCTACAAAAGGTGTAACTAGCTCTAGATTTCGCCCCATGCAATGTCAACTCCGAGCTCCCTAAAACGGCATATCTCAAACCGAGGTGATGTGGTAAATCTCAACCCTGTATAGGGTAAGCAAAGGGAAAAAGATACCCCCATCTCAAGAAATCAAAATCCCGTGGCTGGCCCCCGAGCCAAGATAACCTTCAGAAGGCTAAATGGACATAAAGCTTGGATTGCCTCACGCAGCTAACCCACAAAAACAAGCAAACACTCAAAAACAAAATCAAAGCTGCATGGAAGTAAGGGTGGAATTACCCTTCCAAGAAAACTCACAAACTCGGACGAACACTCAAAAACACAATAAAAGCACCATGCACGTAGTGGTGGACATACCCCTCGAAGAGAACTCACGAACTCAAACAAGCATTGAGAAATACAATAAAAGCAACATGGACGTGCGGGTTGAATTACCCCTCGATGATAACTCACAAGGTGAAGTGTTCCTTCAGACACACAACATATCCTGCATATATTCGTCCTCCTCCTGACGCACGGACATGATTCCCTGCGTAGGGCGTGGCTCGCCGTTCACGTCACCTATAGTGACGATCTCGCGCGAGGCGCCCTCCGCGTGCTAAACAACCTGCAGGCACAGCCCCTGCTGCACGGACTGGGCCTGGGACCCCTAGACGCCCTGCACACCCTCGCCTACTGGTGGTGGGTCCTGCAAGGGCTGCTGCTCGCTACCCTGGCGAGCTTCATCTCGGGACCCAGCACCCCGGACAAAGACAACCCTGACGATGACAACCCTGGCGCTGACCCTGACAGTGATCCTCACCCTGTGGGTGACTTTGAAGTGGAACTGAGGGAGGTGGTGGTGGCGGTGGATGATGGACAGCAGAGGTGCATGCGCCGCCCGTACAAGTGTGTGGCCGGCCTGCTGCTGCTCCTGCTGCTGCCATTATGGCCACCCTGGCCTACGCCTACCATCAGCAAGGCCAGAGTGACCACCTGCGGGGCATTGCCGCGCTATGCTCCGTGCTCATCGTGCCATCCGTCGCCCTCCTCCGGCCATCCGGGAGTTCCTTAATGCGGTGGGCGTGGCTCGCCGTTCACGTCACCTATAGTGACGACCTCGCGCGAGGTGCGCTCCGCGTGTTATACGACCTGCAGGCACAGCCCTTGCTGCACGGACTGGGCCTAGGACCCTCCGACGCCCTGAACACCCTCGCCTACTGGTGGTGGGTCCTGCAAGGGCTGCTGCTTGCTACCCTGGCGAGCTTCATTTCGGGAACCAGCGCCCCTGACGATGAGAACCCTTACGATGACAACCCTGATGATGACAAATCTGATGATGACAACCCGGACGATGACCCTGGTCTTGATCTTGACCCTGTGTTTGAAGAGGATGACTTTGAAGAAGTGGAACTGAGGGAGGTGGTGGTGGTGGTGGAGGCAGTGGATTGGCAGTTCAGGGTGTGGGCTCTAGTCCCCCCTCCTGTCCCGCCCGTCCACCACCCTCGGGGTGAGGAGGAGGGTGAAGACGAGGATGAGTTTGAGGACGTGGATCAGAGGGAGGTGATGGAGGCAGTGGAGGAGAGGCAGTTCGGGGTGGGGGACCTTGCCGCCCCTCCCGAGCCGCCTGCCGAGGAGATTGAAGAAGAGGATGGCTTTAAGGAGGTGGACCGGGTGGAGATGGACCGAGAAGAGGTGGTGGAGGTGGTGGTGGGGCAGTTCGGGGTGGGCGCTGTTGCCGCCCCTCCGGACCCCGCCCACACTGGTCCTGTTGAGTAAGGAGGGTGAAGGCGAGGATGACTTTGACGAAGTAAGCGAGAGGGACGTGGCAGCGATGGAGTAAGGCCAGTGCAGAATGTATAAAAAAAAAAAAAAAACTAAATAAAAAATATAAAAATATATAAAATACTAAAAAAAATTAAAATAAAATACAAAAGATTAGGATTAAGATTAATGAAAAAAATCAAACCAAATACAAAATACATAAAAAAAAACGAAAAATAAAAAGAAGTAAAAAAAAAATCAAACCCCAATACAAAATGTGAGGGTAAAGGTTAAGGATCACATTTCTTTGCGTCAAAAAGGAGCAATGGTTTCACCCGACGAGAAGAAAACTTGTAAAATCGCCACAGTATTAATGAAAGTTCCGTTCACAGCTTGGAAATAACGACCGGTAAACTTGGTTAAGCTTTAAGATCGATCAAAACAAAACAAAAGTCATCGGCCAGTGAGTATATGTCTTGAACGACTTGAGAAACACACAAAAAAAGGACAATAATTAATCTCACATTGCAGTTCAAAATGTCCTTGCGCAATGGAACATCCGAAACAAATACCGTGTGTGTGTGTGTGTGTGTGTGTGTGTGTGTGTGTGTGTGTGTGTGTGTGTGTGTGTGTGTGTGTGTGTGTGTGTGTGTGTGTGTGTGTGTGTGTGTGTGTGTGTGTGTGTGTGTGTGTGTGTGAGTGAGTGAGTGAGTGAGTGAGTGAGCGAGTGAGTGAGTGTGCGTGTGTGTGGCGGGGGGAGGGTACTGTGTGTCGATGTATGTGATGCCGTGTGATATGATATGATTCACAGTGATGGCGTGTGGTAAGTTTCCTTTCCAGGTAATGTTGTGTGATATGTTTCCTTTTCAGGTAATGTTGTGTTATATGTTTCCTTCCCAGGTAATGTTGTGTGATATGTTTCCTTTTCAGGTAATGTTTTGTGATATGTTTCCTTCCCAGGTAATGTTGTGTGATATAATTCCGTTCCATGTAATGTTGTGTGATATGATTCCTTTCCAGGTAATGTTGTGTGATATGGTTCCTTTGCAGGTAATGTTGTGTGATATGTTTCCTTTCCAGGTAATGTTGTGTGATATGTTTCCTTTCCAGGTAATGTTGTGTGATATGATTCCTTTCCAGATAATGTTGTGTGATATATTTCCTTTCCAGGTAATGTTGTGTGATATGATTCCTTTCCAGGTAATGTTGTGTGATATGTTTCCTTTCCAAGTAATGTTGTGTGATATGTTTCCTTCCCAGGTAATGTTGTGTGATATGTTTCCTTTTCAGGTAATATTGTGTGATATGTTTCCTTTTCAGGTAATGTTGTGTGATATGTTTCCTTTTCAGGTAATGTTTTGTTATATGTTTCCTTCCCAGGTAATGTTGTGTGATATGTTTCCTTTCCAGGTAATGTTGTGTGATATGTTTCCTTCCCAGGTAATGTTGTGTGATATGTTTCCTTTTCAGGTAATGTTTTGTGATATGTTTAATACCCAGGTAATGTTGTGTGATATGTTTCCTTTCCAGGTAATGTTGTGTGATATGTTTCCTTTCCAGGTAATGTTGTGTGATATGTTTCCTTTCCAGGTAATATTGTGTGATATGTTTCCTTTCCAGGTAATATTGTGTGATATATTTCCTTTCCAGGTAATGTTGTGTAATATGTTTCCTTTCCAGGTAATATTGTGTAATATGTTTCCTTTCCAGGTAATGTTCTGTGATATGTTTCCTTTCCAGGTAATATTGTGTGATATGTTTCCTTTCCAGGTAATATTGTGTAATATGTTTCCTTTCCAGGTAATGTTGTGTAATATGTTTCCTTTCCAGGTAATGTTGTGTAATATGTTTCCTTTCTAGGTAATGTTGTTTGGTATGTTTCCTTCCCAGGTAATGCTGTGTGATATGTTTCCTTTCCAGGTAATGTTGAGTGATATGTTTCCTTTCCAGGTAATGTTGTGTGATATGTTTCCTTTCCATTTAATGTTGAGTGATATGTTTCCTTCCCAGGTAATGTTGTGTGATATGTTTCCTTTCCATTTAATGTTGAGTGATATGTTTCCTTTCCAGGTAATGTTGTGTGATATGTTTCCTTTCCATTTAATGTTGAGTGATATGTTTCCTTTCAAGGTAATGTTGTGTGATATGTTTCCTTTCCATTTAATGTTGAGTGATATGTTTCCTTTCCAGGTAATGTTGTGTGATATGTTTCCTTCCCAGGTAATGTTGTGTGATATGTTTCCTTTCCAGGTAATGTTGTGTGATATGTTTCCTTCCCAGGTAATGTTGTGTGATATGTTTCCTTTCCATTTAATGTTGAGTGATATGTTTCCTTTCCATTTAATGTTGTGTGATATGTTTCCTTCCCAGGTAATGTTGTGTGATATGTTTCCTTTCCATTTAATGTTGAGAGATATGTTTCCTTTCCATTTAATGTTGTGTGATATGTTTCCTTCCCAGGTAATGTAGTTTCATATGTTTCCTTTCCATTTAATGTTGTGTGATATGTTTCCTTTCTAGGTAAAGTTGTGTGATATGTTTCCTTTCCAGGTAATGTTGTGTGATATGTTTCCTTCCCAGGTAATGTTGAGTGATATGTTTTTCCTTTCCAGGTAATGTTGTGTAATATGTTTAATTCCCAGGTAATGTTTTGTGATATGTTTCCTTTCCATTTAATGTTGTGTGATATGTTTCTGTTATATTTAATGTTATGTGATATGTTTCCTTTCCAGGTAATGTTACTTTCCTTTCCAGGTAATGTCGTGTGATATGTTTCCTTCCCAGGTAACTTTATGTGATATGTTTCCTTCCCAGATAATGTTGTGATATATGTTTCCTTTCCAGGTAATGTTGTGTGATATGTTTCCTTCCCAGGTAACGTTATGTGATATATTTCATTCCCAGGTAATGTTGTGTGATATGTTTCCTTGCAAGGTAATGTTGTGTGATATGTTTCCTTCCCAGGTAACGTTATGTGATATATTTCATTCCCAGGTAATGTTGTGTGATATGTTTCCTTTCCAGTTAATGTTATGTGATATGTTTCCTTCCCAGATAATGTTGTGTGATATGTTTCCTTTCCAGGTAATGTTGTGTGATATGTTTCCTCCCCAGGTAATGTTGTGTGATGTTTCCTTTCCAGGTAATGTTGAGTGATATGTTTCCTTCCCAGGTAATGTTGAGTGATATGTTTCCTATCCAGGTAATGTTGAGTGATATGTTTCCTTCCCAGGTAATGTTGTTTGATATGTTTCCTTCCCAGATAATGTTGTGTGATATGTTTCCTTGCAAGGTAATGTTGTGTGATATGTTTCCTTGCAAGGTAATGTTGTGTGATATGTTTCCTTCCCAGGTAACGTTATGTGATATATTTCCTTCCCAGGTAGTGTTGTGTGATATGTTTCCTTGCAAGGTAATGTTGTGTGATATGTTTCCCTCCCAGGTAATGTTGAGTGATATGTTTCCTTCCCAGGTAATGTTGTGTGATATGTTTCCTTTCCAGGTAATGTTGTGTGATATGTTTCCTTTTCAGGTAATGTTGTGTGATATATTTCCTTTCCAGGTAATGTAGTGTGATATATTTCCTTCCCAGGTAATGTTGTGTGATATGTTTCCTTTCCAGGTAATGTTGTGTGATATGTTTCCTTTTCAGGTAATGTTGTGTGATATATTTCCTTTCCAGGTAATGTTGTGTGATATATTTCCTTTCCAGGTAATGTTGTGTGATATATTTCCAGGTAATGGCGTGTGATATTATAGCAGTAAAGTGGTACTAATGGTAGGAGTAGTATAATAGTAGTAGTAGTAGTAGTAGTAGTAGTAGTTGTTGTTGTAGTAGTAGTAGTAGTAGTAGTATAGTAGCTGCAGTGCTATATTTTTTTTATAGTAGTAGAAGTAGTAGT
The DNA here is from genome assembly GCF_024679095.1 of Eriocheir sinensis. Classification (NCBI taxonomy): domain Eukaryota; kingdom Metazoa; phylum Arthropoda; class Malacostraca; order Decapoda; family Varunidae; genus Eriocheir; species Eriocheir sinensis. The sequence continues at coordinate 455,177 of NW_026110628.1, read as the reverse complement.
AGTAGCAGTAGTAGTAGTAGTAGTAGTAGTAGTAGTAGTAGTAGTAGTAGTAGTGGTGGTAATAGCGGTGGTATTATTAATGTTATCCCGGACGTGTTACTTGGGTTCCGTGTCGCCGTCACTAGACTCCGCGGGAGGGAGATATGTAAACACTTTGCACAGCTTCTGTAGTTTAATATTCTTCCTTAGTAGTACACTTCACTCTGACTCTTCACTTACCACTAGCTTACTATGACTGGGACTGGGACTGTCTCGCCCTCTTCTCCTATATATATCCAGAACAGTACAGTCTAGAATGTTACAGTATATTTTAGCTCATACAAGATCATGTAGCAAAAGTATGTGCGAGTTGGCAACACTTCCCGCCTGGCGCCTGGCCGCGCCCCGCGGGGCGCGGACGGCTCGCCTTGTTCCCCGCCCCCCTGCTCGTTCCTCCCGGAGCCTTCTAGAGGCCTATGGTCGCCGGGGGAAGCTTCCAGTACAACACTACCCCCCCCCCCTCTTAATTGTGATCGTCCTGATCACACACTTAACTATGTACAAACATAAGAGAATGAATCAAAAACATAATAATCGTCGTATCGCTGTGGACGGCTGCGTTGTCTCTGTCTTCTGTTCGTTACCTCCTGCGCGTCTGTCTCCTGGTGCGCCTCGTCGTCGTCCGCTTCTTGGGGTGTCCCTGGAACATCTGCCGAAGCCGGGAGGTTATCTCCCTCGGCTGAAAGGTCCAGAAGGCCTACGTCGTCGTCGACCTCCTCTCGGTCCTGGACGTCCCTTGCGTTTTCGTCGGCTGCTGGTTGTCTGTAGTTGTTCCAGGTGTAGTTTCCCGGACCGTGGTACCTCCATAGGTGGTTGATGTGGACAACTTTCGGCTTGGTCCTTTCCTTTTTCTGGATTCGGTAAGTCACGTCGGAGAGGCGTTCTAGCACAGTGTAAGGGTCTTCCCAGGGGCTCTGTAACTTCGGAGACTGTCCTTTCTTCCTCTGCGGGTTGTAAAGCCAGACTTGGTCTCCTTCCTTGAAGTCAACGTGGCTTGCCCTCATATTGTAACCGCGCTTCATAGCCTCCCCGGAGAAATTCAAGGCACCACGGACTTGATGATGAACCTCTTCCAGCCGTTCCTCTAGTTGACGGGCAAAACTGGAGGCATCCCTTGGAAGGCTTTCCCCAGGAGGCTTTCCTGTCAGTAGGTCCACCGGCAATCGCAGCTCACTTCCAAACATTAGCTTTGCCGGTGAATACCCCGTAGTCTCGTGGGCGGCAGACCTGTAGGCCATGAGAAGCGCAGGCAGCTTCTGATTCCATGAAGACTGATCATTGTTGCACTGCTTGGCCAACTCCTGGCCCAACGTCCAATTAAATCTCTCCACCATTCCATCTGACTGTGGGTGCAGAGGGGTGGTCCGGGTCTTCTTGATACCCAGAAGCTTGCAGCACTCAGCAAGGACTGTTGACTCAAAATTCCTTCCCTGGTCGGAATGGAGCTCGTTAGGCACACCGAAACGACAGAAGAACTCCTCCACCAAAACCTTGGCGATGGTAGTGGCTTCCTGGTCAGGGATGGCGTAGGCTTCCGGCCACTTGGTGAAGTAATCCATTGTGACGCAGATGTACCTATTTCCGTTCGTCGTCAGAGGCAAGGGTCCTGCTATATCCACTGCTACCCGTTCCATGGGGGCTCCAACCTGGTATAGTTGCAATGGGGCACGGTGACGCATCTTGGGGCCCTTCTTTGCACAGCACACCTCACACGCTGACACCATTCTTCCACGTCCTTCCTCATGCCAACCCAGTAGAACCTTTGGCGCAGGCGACTCAGTGTCTTCTTTACCCCAAGGTGTCCGCTGGTGATGCTGTCGTGCATTTCTTTCAAGACGCCTTCCCGGGACTTCACAGGTAGCACCGTGGACCAGTAGTGGTCAAGACCATCATGAGAGACCCAGCGTCGCTGCAACACCCCGTCGTCTATCCGAAGAGTGTCCCACTGAGTCCAGTAATTCTTGGTGGTAGGGCTTTCTCTCGAGATTAATTCCCACCCAGGTCGCGTTGACGACTGACTCAGCCACTCCATAATTGGTCAGATCTCGGTCCTCCCGCTGCAGTTTTCCCAAGTCTTCCCATGGCACCTCCGCTGTCTGTTCCACTGTAGTGACGAGGCACATATTCTGGACGCTTTCCCTCTGGAAGCAATGTTGACACTCAGGTAGGCAGGGGCGCCAGCTCAAGCTGTCCGCGTTACCGTGTGTTAGCCCAGATCGGTGCACAATAGTGTAGTGATGCTGCTCTAGTTTACCTATCCAGCGAGCAAGCTGGCCCTCAGGGTTTTTCAGTGACTTCAACCACCGCAATGCATCGTGATCCGTGCGGATGGTGAAAGTTGCACCGTACAGGTAAGCATGGAAAAAGTCAAGGCTCTTGACTACTGCCAGGAGTTCTTTCCGGGTCATGCAATAGTTTTTCTCGGCTGGGGTGAGCTTCTTGCTGAAATAGGCCACAACCCGTTCCATGTCGGCACATGCCTGGGACAGCACTCCACCAATCCCCTCATCACTGGCATCACAATCCAGTATAAAAGGCTTAGAGGGGTCTGGGTAGGTGAGTACGGGCGAGCTGATGAGGGCCTCCTTGAGCTTCTGAAAGGCAACCTAAGTTTCCGCTGTCCACCCAAACTTGCGCTCTTTCTTCGTCAGGAGGTGCAGTGGTGCAGCAATCGTAGTGAACCCTTTCACAAATCTGCGGTAGTATGAGCACAACCCGAGGAAGCTCCGCAGCTCCTTCACGTTGGTGGGTGTCGGCCAGTCCCTTACCGCAGCCACCTTCTCAGGATCAGTGCGTACTCCAGCCTCGCTCACGATGTGTTCCAAGTATTGGACCTCCTTCTGGAACAGACAGCATTTCTTCGGGCTGAGCTTAAGGTGTGCAGCTCTAAACCGGGCGAAAACTTCTGATAGCCTTTCCATCTCCTGCTCGAAGGTCTGGCCAAAGACAATCACGTCGTCGAGGTAGATGAGTGCCGTCTTCCAGTGAAGTCCCTCCAGCACCCTCTCCATCAGCCGCTCGAACGTGGCCGGCGCGTTGCACAGGCCAAAGGGCATGACCTTAAACTGCCACAGGCCTTGACCATAGGAGAAGGCTGTTTTCTCTTTGTCCTGCTCCACCATTTTGACTTGGTGATACCCAGACTTCATATCCAGTGTTGAAAACCACTTGGAGCCCACCAAAGCGTCGAGCGTGTCGTCGATCCGTGGGAGTGGGTATGAATCCTTGATGGTGAGATCGTTGAGGGCTCGGTAGTCCACGCAGCACCTGAGGGAACCGTCCTTTTTCCTAACGAGCACTACAGCAGACGCCCACGGGATGGTGGACCGCTCGATTAACCCCTGTTGCCGGAGATCATCCATCACCTCATCCATCTCCTTGCGACGGGCTGGTGCCATCCTTCGAGGAGCTTGTTTCACTGGGCGGTGGCTACCTGTGTTGATGTGGTGCTCTACCAGGTCCGTACACCCCAAGTCCAGGTCTCCTGTGGAAAACACATCTGCATTCCTCACGAGAAGCTCCCTGAGCAGTTCCACTTGGGGCTCCTCTAGACACTTGGAGCTCCTGTCAAACAGGTCGCGCAGGTAGTCGGGCAGCTCCTCCTGGGGCTTCGTCAGGGTTCTCCTGCAGACACAGGTTCTTGGTTTCTGGTCGATCTCTTGGCACAACCCCACCATGGTCCTTTGTTTTATTTTCTTTTGGCTGAAGGAGACATTGGCCACGACGACAGGCACCTCCGCTGCAGCAGGGTCTACCAAGGTACTGCCTACAATCACCCCGTTTTCTACCGGGCATCGACTTCCACTCTCTACCACACACAGGCTAGCCGGGGGGGCACCCGTAATTTGACAGGGTAACAGCATCTCTGACCTCGGAGGAATAATGGTGGTGCACTTGACCGTCACTGGCAGGTCTTCCTTGTTCACAGTCGTCAGTGGCACCCTCCTTCCTCCTACAGTCAGCTGCTTAGCGCGGAAGTCAAGCTCGCACCTGTGGGAGACAAGATAATCCATACCTAGGATGCAGGGGTCGTCCATGTCGGCCACGTACACAGAGAGGAGCTCTTGTGCGTTCCGAGCCTGTGTCGACGACCACAGGCCACAACACTCCGTCAACCTTGCCCTCCACTTGGCAGCTTGTCATGGTGGTTCTCCTGCACACTGATATCTTCAGGGCATGTACAGGACAGACTGGTCGTTGCCCCCGTGAACCAGTCCTTCTTAGTTTCCCGAGTGGTGGTCCCTCGTTGGGGGCACATTTTTCCGACACTCATTCTTCCAGTGCCCCTTTTCTCCACAGGTCCAGCACGTGGGTCCTTCCTTGGGCTTCTTCTTAGCGCCACCTTCATATTCCTTCTTCCTCTTATAGCATTCGTTCTCCTTGTGCCCAACCTTCTCGCAGTACCGGCACGTTCCTTGGAACCTGTCTGTGTCGCTGACAGCGCCCTTTCGTGCCCTAAAGCCAGAAGTCGAGTCGTCCCTGAAGCTTGACAAGCTAGACCTAACAAAGGACTCAAACTCCATGGCACGTGCCATTCCTGCATTGATGTTGGCTTAGCTTGGTTCACTTGTATCTTCAGCTGAGGGCTGTCCAGGGCATCGATGAATTGATCACGCAGCAAAACCGTCAGCAGGTCAGGGGTGGCACCTGGGTATGCCTTGTGCGCCATGCTCTCAAGGTCCTGAGCGAGTTCCTGAGGAGACTCGCCGCGCCTCCTGTTGCGGGTTCTGAACCTAACCCTGAAGAGCTCGTTCTGGTGCTTGGTCCCATATCGTTGCTCCAGCGCCTGTGCCAGCCCGCTGTAGCTGCCCTTTGTCGCATTGTCGAGCTGAGCAAGGACCTCCAGCGCCGCCCCTTTCAGGCTAGTGGCCAGTTGTACCGCACACTCTTGGTCATCCCATCCGTTCCGAGCTGCCAACAGCTCAAACTGAGCGCGGTAAGCCTCCCAGGAGACCTTGCCATCAAACTCCTGAGGCTTCTTTCTAACAGGCGAACCCAGCAGACTCATGGGGCTGGCGGAACTTCTTGCGGGGATAAACTCAGGCGAAACAGGGCTCAAACTACCCCGGACTTGCGTAGGAGAAGCATCTTGGGTACAAATAGCCCCTGCAGGCACTGGCTGTCCGTTTCCAGCCAAGCAGTCTTCAAGGGCCTTCACTCTGTCACTTACTTCTAATATTTCTTTGTGTGTCGTCTCCCTTACCACCTTCATCTCTTGTTGAAGATTTGTGTGTTCTTTCTCCACTTCTATCAGGCGTTGTCCCAAGTTCGTGGTCACATCAGTCATTTCTCTTCGCACTGATTCACTTCCATCTTGTACTGCTTTTAGCTGTAGCTGTAATCCTGTGAAGCGATCTACTAGCTGTTCTTTGAGTTCTTGGAGTGTTCCTTCTTGTTGATGCTGTGCTCTTTCTTGTTGTTCTTTGAGTTCTTGGTGTGCTTTTTCTTGTTGTTCTTTGAGTTCTTGGAGTGTTCCTTCTTGATGATGCTGTGCTCTTTCTTGTTGTTCTTTGAGTTCTTGGTGTGCTTTTTTTTTGTTGTTCTTTGAGTTCTTGGTGTGCTTTTTCTTGTTGTTCTTTGAGTTCTTGGTGTGCTCTTTCTTGTTTCTCCCCCTGTAGTCTCAAGGCTTCCAAAAGTTCAGTCAACATGGGAACGAGTCTCCATGGCGAAAAAACAAATGGCTACACTCCTGACGCCAATGTTATGCCGGACGTGTTACTTGGGTTCCGTGTCGCCGTCACTAGACTCCGTGGGAGGGAGATATGTAAACACTTTGCACAGCTTCTGTAGTTTAATATTCTTCCTTAGTAGTACACTTCACTCTGACTCTTCACTTACCACTAGCTTACTATGACTGGGACTGGGACTCTCTCGCCCTCTTCTCCTATATATATCCAGAACAGTACAGTCTAGAATGTTACAGTATATTTTAGCTCATACAAGATCATGTAGCAAAAGTATGTGCGAGTTGGCAACACTTCCCGCCTGGCGCCTGGCCGCGCCCCGCGGGGCGCGGACGGCTCGCCTTGTTCCCCGCCCCCCTGTTCGTTCCTCCCGGAGCCTTCTAGAGGCCTATGGTCGCCGGGGGAAGCTTCCAGTACAACATTAATATTATATGTAGTAGTAGTAGTGGTTGTAGTGGTAGCAGCAGCAGCAGCAGCAGTAGTAGTAGTAGTAGTAGTAGCAGTAGTAGTAGTACATTGTAGTAGTAGGAGCTGCTGCTACTGCTGTTTGTTATATAAGTGTACCCAAAATAGCTCCTTCATCACTGTCTCAGAGAAAACGCTCATTCAATGGTAAACTTGTACAGTCACTTCTCGCATCCCCCCCCCCCCACCCCCCCATTTCCTCCTCCACCTCCTCCTCCTCCTTCTCCTCCACCTCCTCCTCCTCCTACTATTACTACTATTACTACTACAACTACTACTACTACTACTACTACTACTACTACTATTACTACTACTTCATATACCATAAAAACTATTAACACTGGGTAATATCAAGCATTTTATAGTTATTCAGCAGCCACAGTCTAGCCCCGGTGTGGCGTTGAATTCCGTCCCTCTGTCGGGAAATGTCCCAAATGGATCTAGGCATGTGCGGGGTTTGCTGTTTTGTCCATATCATTCTCTGCACTGTCTTTCAATAGCTTATACTAAGCTTTTCTTTGACCTTAATGATAGTTTTCATGAAAAAAAAGCCAAATTCCAGGCTGCCATGGACCCCGTAGCTCTGCTACTATTGAATGTAGGGTATCCCATGAGCCTGACCTTCATTCAGAAGAAAACTCTGAGGAGGCAGAAGGACAATCATAAGATCAAAGGTAAGCTTAGCATAAGCTATCTGAAGACAGTGCAATGAATGAGATGGTTCTTAAACTGGGGGGCGTTATATAGTCATTGCCAAAGGGGGCGCGTGCCCTGGAGAAAAGTTGCAATTTTGTTGTTGGAATATTTAATAACATCTTAACAAGGGCGTGGACTAATACTGAACAGTGTATGAAAGGAGGTAATGCTATCACCTTTATTAACTTAGTTTTCTCTTGTCTACTCTGGCTTGCCCTTGTGTTTAGCAAATCTGGGAGGGAATTTTATCCACACACGCAGGGGGCGTGGAGGGAAGGACCCATTCAAGGGGGGGCAGTGAAAAGTTTAAGAACCGCTGGTATAGCCGTGATGAGAGAGAGAGAGAGAGAGAGAGAGAGAGAGAGAGAGAGAGAGAGAGAGAGAGAGAGAGAGAGAGAGAGAGAGAGAGAGAGTAAGATTTACACAGATTTACATAGAACATCAGACCACACAGACCCCATGGTCCAGACTAGGTGGTCTGTCCTTAAACCTAAGTGAATCTACACTAATCAGATGGCTCCAAAACGTTGCTTTTCTACTCTAGTTAATATTAAGTTCAAGGAAGTGACGATCGAGCTTGTTTTTAAAGGAGTCAATCGTGTTTCACTGGACCACTGACGGTGGGAGCTTATTCCATTCTCGCACTACAACGTTGGTGAAGGAAAATTTGGTGCAGTCTAAATTTACTTGTCTACATTTGAGTTTTATGCCATTGTTCCTCCTTCGCAAAGTGTCATCGATCATAAACAATTTTGTTCTGTCTACATTCGTGAAACCATTAAGTATATTAAAGAGAGAGAGAGAGAGAGAGAGAGAGAGAGAGAGAGAGAGAGAGAGAGAGAGAGAGAGAGAGAGAGAGAGAGAGAGAGAGAGAGAAAGGGTCGTCTGTAAGTTACCTAAACGACCTTCCCAGTCCTTGCCGATGGAAATGTAGTAGTAGTAATAGTAGTAGTAGTAGTAGTAGTAGTAGTAGTAGTAGTAGTAGTAGTAGTATGAGGGAGAGAAGGAGGAATTGTCATTGTTAATTGTATGTTATTATTATTTTTTCAAATTTTCCTCATTGCCTCATTGCCTACATTCATTCCTCTATAACACACAGGCTTATCCGTTGTTCTACACACGCTGACATGACCTTTCAGCTTTTTAAGGTAACTGTGGGAGATGTCAAGCTCCGACTGTGCAACGTGTACTCTGCCCCAGGCGTGATAAATCTCCCGGCCCTTCCGACACCTACAGACCGTGGAATGATCTACATGGGGGATTTTAACGCTCGTCATCCTACTCTTGGCGATGCTTCTCCCGTTCCCACCCTCAGCGGCTTGCCTCTGCTCAACTACATCCGCCGCTACCGCCTCACCCGCAGGGACACTGGTGGAGCCACACACGCGCGTGGGGGCACACTGGACCACATCCTAACGTCTGGCCTTGTGGCGTCTCGTGTCAGCTGCCACTCCATTCCTACACTCTTCTCCAACCATGTTGCTCTCAGTCTGCAGTATTCCCTTCCGGCCCGCCCTCCACTCCCTCACCGCCGCACCCGCATTTCAATCCCTCCAAAGTACTGCCCCACCTACATCTCGTCATTCTCAAGTCTTTTTCCCACCTTTAACTTCCTCTCACCTGACGACTTGTATAGTTCCCTGGTGACGGCCACACATGACTTTTACAGCCGGTATGTTGTCAGGCTTCACATTCAACGTCGCCCTGTAGCCCATGCCTGGACGTTGGATCATCGCATTGCCCAAGCGGAAAGGACGGCGGCTGACGCTGGGCTCGACTTTCAGAGACAACCCACACCGGATCGTCTACGTCAGTACCTGGTGGCGAGGGACGACCTGACTGCCCTACAGAAGTGCGCCCACACCGAGTCATGGCAGAAGGATACAGACAGCATCAACCATCGGACTAGCGTCGAGACCATGTGGCATTTAATAAGCAGGACCATCAAGAATAAACCCACCTGCGCCCTCCACCACAGCCCACAGGAATATGCCCAGGACCTCTGTATGTGTGTGGAAGTGAGAATGGTTTGTTGGGTGATTAAAACGAGAGAGAGAGAGAGAGAGAGAGAGAGAATTGCTCGTTTGTGTAATTAATAGCCTATTCTCATTTAAGTGATGTGAGTCATGCGCGCTGTGTTAGCAACGGAAAGGCCTGAGGAATGAAGCAAGGTGAAGAAGCTGTTCCCGATTATGAGAGGGGCAGTTGGCCGCCAGCAAGCACACCAGAAGGAGGCCCCGCAAATAAGGCCTTCATACCGCCCGAGGCGAGGTTATGTGCGAGGCACCGTCGGCTGTGTGCCGGAGTCCGGAGTGCCCGCTGTTGGGAAGGCCTACGACGGCGGCGGCGAATCAGGGGAAGCGGACCACTGGCTACTGACGACTGGCGCAGCCCTTGTTACTTATTGCTGTTACTCAATTTAATTGCACTGCAAATAAACTGCACTGCAGAGAAAAGTGTTTGTTGTGCTCCTACTGGCCGCTACAAGCTATCTAGGCATTATGTCTGAGCACTCCCTCGACCTGAAATTGATACCACAGTATGACGGCAGTGGCACTGCGTCTGTGGTGGAATGGATAGAAAAACTAGAACTCGTCTGCAGTTACGGAAAATTGATGATGTGGCCAGTGTGATCCCTCTTCGCCTTTCTGGGGGTGCATTTGCTGTTTATCTTCAATTAGGAGGAGAGGAAAAGAAGAAGAAAGAGAAGATAAAGGAAGCACTTCTGGCCGCATTTGCCGCGGACCCCTATGCAGCCTATGAACAGTTCGTCAGCCGAAAATTGACACCAGGTGAAAGTCCTGACGTCTTTCTAGCTGAGCTGCGGCGCCTGTCTTCTCTGTTTGGCGGGATGTCTGAGAAGGGCCTGGCTTGTGCATTTGTTTCTGGCCTTCCAGAGAGTGTTCGGCAGTTACTTAGAGCTGGATCACGAATGGAGGCACTGGACATTGGACAGCTCCTAACTCGAGCGAGGGCTGTCATACGAGATGATGGGACTTCTGGTATTCAGGAAGCATGTCTTGCCGCCCAAGGAGACGGTAAACAGATCAGCGCCTCCAATCAACGATGTTACATCTGCGACGGCGTGAACCACTTTGCCAGGACCTGCTTGGCTCGTCGTGGGGAAGCAGGCACCAACAGAGGACTTTCTCAGAGACGCCGTGTGCGGTGCTATCGTTGTGGTGTTTGGGGCCATGTTTCATCAGCGTGCTCGGGAAACGCGAGTGGAGGGGAGGCGTCAGCGCCAGTCTCTCCTCAGAAAGATTAGTGAAAGAGGCGCTACCAACTACAGTAGCGACATTGAACGGGGACAAGCACAGCGTATTGGTTGATACTGGCTGCTCTCGATGCGTGGCTCATGTCTCCTGCTGTAAGAATTGGAAGAAAGAGGCAGTGTCCATCCTGAATATTAGTGGGAAGGAGCAGCAGTGTGAGGGCACAGGTGTTGTAAGAATCCAATTGGGTAACGGTGCTGTTGCCGAGGTTGAAGTGATTGTTGTTAGTGCCAAACCACTAGGATTCACGTTTATACTAGGAATGAACGGCATTACTGCGCTCGGTGGTGTTTTCATCAATGGACGTGAAGTGCGGTTTGGGACAGCAAATACAAATGTGTGTGCCGCAGCGGTTGGTAAAGTGATAGAGGAACGAGACTTCACTGCATCTTACGACACAGCAAGTCGCTCCTGGACAGCGGCATGGAAGTGGTCAAACGGTAAAGAGCCAGGCCTTCTGAAAAACCAGATGGAGGCATACGGAGTCCCCCGCGGAGTGAGAGCACAGTATGAAGAAGAAATCGATAAGTGGATAGAAGACAAATGGATGGTGCCATTCGACGAAAGAAAACACGGTCCAGCAAAGGGACTCATCCCTTTGATGGTTGTTATACAACACAACAAAGGGAAGGTGAGGCCCGTACTCGATTTCAGGGAGCTGAATTCCTACATAGACACCTTTACAGTGGATGCGGATGTCTGTGCAGACAAAATACGGGAATGGCGAAGGAAAGGAACAAACGTGTCTATTGTAGATCTAAAGAAGGCCTACCTACAAATACACATTCACGAATCTCTCTGGCCATATCAGACTGTGATGTACAAAGGCCGCAGGTATTGCCTTACTCGTCTGGGATTCGGCCTGAATGTTGCTCCATTAGTGATGAAAGCAGTGCTCAACAGCGTGTTATCACAAGATCCTGATGTGAGGCGGTGAACGTCGGCCTACATTGACGACATCATAGTAAACGAAGACATCGTTGCTGCCAACCGTGTTTTAGAACATCTTGAACAATATGGACTGGCTGCCAAAACCCCCGAGCGTGTGGCTGAAGGAGCAAGAGTGTTGGGCTTGAAGGTTTGGGGGGAGCATCACTCACTGGCTTGGGGTCGTGATGGCAGGATAAGCGAATTACCTGAACAGCTCACTCGAAGAAGTGTGTTTTCCTACTGTGGAAAATTGGTTGGTCACTTTCCAGTGTGCGGATGGTTGACAGTGGCATCTGCCTATGTGAAGAGAAGGGTTAATCTTTCAACGCGAGGATGGGATGATGCCGTTGTTGGTGAGGAACCACGGATGCTGCTAACAGAGATCTTGACTAGGGTAAAGAAGGACGACCCAGCTCGAGGCAGGTGGGATGTTAAAGGAGACGCTGCAAGAGTGTGGGTGGATGCAAGTTCCCTGGCTCTAGGCGCAGCGGTTGAGGTGGACGGGTGCATCATCGAAGACGCTAGCTGGCTTCGCCCTGAAGGCACGGATCATATAAATATGGCAGAACTCGATTCAGTCATCAAGGGACTCAACCTTGCACTAGCTTGGCAGATGAAAGCTGTGGAATTAATGAGTGACTCTACCACTGTGTGTCGGTGGGTAGAGGATGCCCTCACTGGTCGTGCAAGGCTGAAATCGAAAGCGGCTAGCGAAATGTTGATACGTAGACGCCTTGGCATCATTGTGTCCCTGGTCAAGGAGTGCGGTCTATCGCTTTCCATCTCGCGAATATCGTCCGCGGAGAACAAAGCAGACTCCCTCACACGTGTGCCCCAGCGATGGCTGAAAGCATCATCAACAGTCGATCTGTCACCGTCAGTTTGTGCCATTGCTGCAGACCCTGCTATTGATCAGTTAGTGGCAGACGTTCACCATTCTCGAGGTCATCCTGGTGTGAGACGGACTCTTTACTTCGCGAGGAGGGTCAACCCGGCAGTAACCAGGGGACAGGTGCGCTCAATTACTACCACCTGTCAGGAATGCCTATCTATCGACCCGGCGCCTGCGAAGTGGCATACTGGTGACTTGTCCGTGACTGGCATTTGGCAAAGAGTCGGGATGGACATCACGCACTGCAGAGGACAGTCTTATCTCTCACTGATAGACTGTGGACCATCACGCTTCACCATTTGGCGCCTGCTTCAGCTTCAGACAAGTGATTGCGTCATTAAGCACCTGGAAGCGGTGTTCTTTGAACGTGGGGCGCCGCAGGAGCTACTGACGGATAACGACACAGCTTTTCGCAGTAAGTTGTTTTCTCAGTTCGCCTTGCGGTAGAATGTGCGTGTCCACTATAGGGGAGCCTATGCCCCATCTGGTAATGGTATAGTGGAACGCTGCCACCGTACTGTGAAGGTGATTGCGGCAAGGAAAGGCTGTTCGATAGCAGAGGCAGTGTATCTATACAACATCCCGCCTTCTGATGATTGTACACAGTCTTCCGCTCCAGGAAATGTAATCTACAATTACGCCATGAGAGTGCGAGGAGAGGCTGAAATAGAAAGAAATGTCAGGGTACAACACAATCCTTACCAAATGGGAGATACTGTATGGGTGAAGCCGCCAAGAGGACGCTGCGACGACCGATATAAGGAGGGCACGGTGACCAGTATTGTTTCTGATCAAGTTGCGGAGGTGGATCAAATTCCGCGGCATGTCAAGGATCTCCGGAAGCGTAGTTCGAGCCGTCAACGACAAGAGCAAGTTATTATCGCCTCTGAAAGTAGTGACGATGAATTGATAATGGCGTTCCCTGTTCAAGATGATGCCGACATGGGTCAACGGAGGGTTATCGAGGAAGGGGAGGCAGAACAACCATTAAGACGTTCGACCAGGATAGCAAGACGGCGACAGTGTTTAGTATGTGATTGATATATCAGGGGGGAGTGTATGTGTGTGGAAGTGAGAATGGTTTGTTGGGTGATTAAAACGAGAGTGAGAGTGAGAGAGAGAGAGAGAGAGAGAGGGAGAGGGAGAGAGAGAGAGAGGGAGAGATAATTGCTCGTTTGTGTAATTAATAGCCTATTCTCATTTAAGTGATGTGAGTCATGCGCGCTGTGTTAGCAACGGAAAGGCCTGAGGAATGAAGCAAGGTGAAGAAGCTGTTCCCGATTATGAGAGGGGCAGTTGGCCGCCAGCAAGCACACCAGAAGGAGGCCCCGCAAAGAAGGCCTTCATACCGCCCGGGGCGAGGTTATGTGCGAGGCACCGTCGGCTGTGTGCCGGAGTCCGGAGTGCCCGCTGTTGGGAAGGCCTACGACGGCGGCGGCGAATCAGGGGAAGCGGACCACTGGCTGCTGACGACTGGCGCAGCCCTTGTTACTTATTGCTGTTACTCAATTTAATTGCACTGCAAATAAACTGCACTGCAGAGAAAAGTGTTTGTTGTGCTCCTACTGGCCGCTACAACCTCATCAATACTTGGTCAGTACAGTCTCAAGTTTGTAATCTTCCTGTTCTTATTCAAGAGGCACTTTCCTCCCAACGCAACGTCCGCAACCTCCGCCTGAAGGCTGCACTGCTTAATTCGGATGAGGAGGATGAGTTACCATAAACGGAGACTGAACTGCGGCGTGCCCTTGCTGGTACATACACCACTGCCCCCGGCGATGACGGCATTACTTACCAAGTGCTTCGTCTCCTTCAGAAAGTTCCTGGTAACCCTCTATTAAAGCTCTTCAATCTTTGCTTCCTCCTTGAACACGATCCCTCTGCCTGGACCTCCAGCATAATTGTGCCCATACCGAAGCCTGGAACATATAAATTCAGGCCTGTCTCCCTTACTTCCTGCTCTACTAAGGTGCTTGAACGCATCCTTCTTGCCCGACTCACGCATCGCCTCAAGGATAAGCTCTCTCCTAGTCGGTATGGCTTCCTTCCACAACGAAGTACCCATCACTGCCTCGTAGAACTCTACGCCCGTCTCTCCCCAACCAGCGTGGTTGCCTTCCTTGATCTCAAAAGTGCCTTCGACATAGCCAACAGGGATATTATTCTTGACCAGCTGGTGGACTTCGGTGTTAAAGGAAGCCTTCTAAAGTGGATAAGTGATTATCTTTGTTCTAGAACCTCGCGTGTCTTTTTTAAGGGAGCATGCAGCTCCAGCGAACGATTTGAGCTTGGCGCCCCACAGGGTGGTGTTCTAAGCCCTCTTCTCTTCAATGTCCTGATGCACCGTCTACTCTCTCTTCTTCCTGCCATCCCCGGAACTATTGCCACCTGTTACGCGGACGACATCTGCATCTATTCGGCCTCACTTCATGATCTTCAGCTATTTCTTCACGATTTCTATGTGTCTACTACCGCCTGTGGGCTAATTATGTCCCCGAAAAAGAGCAGGATCTTCTCCTCCCGCAACCTCAGACCACTGCCAGAATTCACCATGGGCGGGAATGTCATCTCTCACTGCACGCAGTACACACACCTGGGCGCACCAGTCCGGATCACCCTAGCCATACCCGCTCGCCAACGGCTCCATCCCATCGTGAAGGACCTCCTTGACCGTTTGCAGCCCTGCTTTTCCCCTATCAAGTGGCTTGCCACCAATGCCACGGGTCTCTCCATCCCGGTGCTGAGGACTCTTTACATCCTGTTCCTCGGTCAGTCGTTGACTATCTGTCCCCTGCACTAAGTCATCTGCCCAGAAAAGCACTAGGACCCCTTGAGGTATTCCAGAATCGAGTCATAAGGTTTATCTTGGGGTGTCCTCTCTCCACTCGCATAGTCAACATGCAGACGGAACTAGGCCTGCCTCCACTTGCAGATAGGATTTATGCCAATGTGACATATTTCTCGGTCAAGTGTCTCCGCTCTCCCCATCTTGCTCCACGTTTCTCTGCAGTCATCAGAACATCGCTCGACCCTGACGCACCCGGACTCCAACTTCGACCGGGTGGCCGCAACCTTGTCAATGCTGTGTGTGACAACATTCGTGATCTGGCCATTAACGTCCCTGAGGAGGCAGCTGTTCCTGGCTTACCACCATATCGGGTCCCCCTCCCTGCTGTCACACTTACACCGACCTCCAAAGACTCCCCTCTCCTCCTGCAGAAGCACTTGGCTCTAGAAATCATCGCCGCTGTGTCCACGTCAGTCCCCGCCGTCCATCACATCTACGTTGACGGTGCAGTGGGGGCAGACGGGAGTGCAGCGTGTGCCATGTTCTCCCCCACCATGGAGCCGCCTGTTGGGGATGAGTGGCTCGGCCGCAGGCTACCCGACTCATCGAGCTCCACATTCTGTGAACTTCACGGCATCCTGGATGCAGTAACTCTCCTTGCTTGGCGAAGAGTAAATGGGGATATAATCTGTGACTCCCAGTCTGCTCTCCATGCCCTCTCCTCGCCCAGGCCCAGCTGTGGCCGTTTTGTGCAGGACGTCCTACGTCAACTAGCCATTGCCAGCGATTCCTCTCTTGTCATGTCCGTGTGGACGCCCTCCCACATCGGGCTTGCTGGTAATGACACGGTGGATCGTCTTGCCAAGGCGGCCTGTACACTGGCCTTGCATGATGCGGATGCTGTGCCCCCCTTCCGGTGCCTACGACACAGCATATACTCAGCTGCTTTCGCCAAGACAGTGCGTCGCAATGACGCAGAACGGGCCAACAGTGGGTCCATCTAGCACCACGACAACATGCTCCAGTGTTGTCACAAGTACCGCCGACACGGCCTCATGGTACGGAGGCACAATGTTGTGAGTGCGCGGCTCAGGCTCTGATACCGGCCAGTGTGGCAGGTGTCCCAAGAAGAGGATGTACCGCACTACTCCTCCTGCAAGCTGCGCGAACAACCGAACTCCAGCACCCTTGAACACTACTGCCTCGAGTGCCCCACAGTAGCAAACTTACTCCCACGCAGACAGACCATACTCCAAACTTGTAAATATTTTCTCACTGCAGACAACTTAGACACAGTTCTTGCTAGATATCCGCATTTTGGTGGCTGTTAATTGTATATATTTTGTTCTTTGTATATATTTTGCTTGCTTGCTTGTGTGTGTGTGTGTGTGTGTGTGTGTGTGTGTGTGTGTGTGTGTGTGTGTGTGTGTGCTTTATGTCCATTTATTTACGTACTGTGTGTGTGTGTGTGTGTGTGTGTGTGTGTGTGTGTGTGTGTGTACTTTATGTCCATTTATTTACGTACTGTGTGTGTGTGTGTGTGTGTGTGTGTGTGTGTGTGTGTGTGTACTTTATGTCCATTTATTTACGTACTGTGTGTGTGTGTGTGTGTGTGTGTGTGTGTGTGTGTGTGTGTGTGTGTGATGGGTATACGCATAGGCTATGTACGTATGTCTCACAAAGTTATTTGCAACGTGCCCTGCGAGTCACCGATATGTAACTAATTTGCTGCACAAATGTCAATAGATCTGTCGCCCTTGGGCGTAATAAATTTACTAAATAATAATAATAATAATCTCTCTCTCTCTCTCTCTCTCTCTCTCTCTCTCTCTCTCTCTCTCTCTCTCTCTCTCTCTCTCTCTCTCTCTCTCTCTCACCCCACCGAAGTGTCAACAGATGCCTAAGTAATGAGCCAGTTTATCATCAGGGCAGCACGAGAGACACATGCATACTCCCTCTCCCAGGACCACCATGCCACTGACTCGCTTGACATGCACTCCTAGTATTTATATGTAACTTGGGTACCGTTAACATGATTTGCACTTTGTTTGTGTGTGTGTGTGTGTGTGTGTGTGTGGAGAGGAGGTGGTATGTGTGTGTGTGTGTGTGTGTGTAGGTGTGAGTGTGTCTTCGTCTCATTAACTTCCACAAGCGATTTTTCTTAATTTTCTCCTTCGCAAAACATCGAGAAGTATAAAAAAAAACAAGACATTAATGAAACTTTTTAGTTAACAAAAGTTGTCCTTCGTCGTTTTTCATCATCCTGACTTACGTTCCGTTGCACCTTTTCAAGCATGACTCCGCCCTCAATAAACCATCAAGAGGCTTCTGTAAGGTACCGCCATGGTCGAGCATGGGTGAAAAATCGATAGTATACCCCCTTAGCATTCCTGCATATTTGCATGCTAAAATTTTTCAAAAATATCTTAGAATAAAAAAATGTCTCTTCTCTGTCACCTTCTCTTGGCCATTTAAAGGGACAGGGGCTTAACCTCGGTCTGTATTCCTGGGTATGTGCGGGCTATTACGCCTTTTTCCGAGGCTGTGTGTGCTCTGTAAAATGTTCACATAGGGTGGAGCTGGCAACACCGAGTATCTAGCGCCTTTTGGACACCCTAATAGCGCTCCCTCCCTCCCACCAAGCAAAAATCTATGTTCCTTGGGGCGGTGACCTGCCCTAGGTAGGTGTGATTGATGAGGAAATGTTATGGAGGGAAGAGAAGTGCCCGCTGCTGGCTAAAAAAATGTATATCATAAAGAGTAGCTTTCTGATGAGCCCCAGCAGTGAAGCAAATGAAATTTACTTGAAAAGGCACATTGGAGTGGTTTGTATACTGCTACCCCATGGCGATATCACCCACTATAAATAGTGATAAATATTAAAATAATTTGAGGGCTCTTTGTGAGGATCATCTATATAAATTGATATAAGAAATATCTGGAAAAGCTTGAAAATAGAGAGAGAGAGAGAGAGAGAGAGAGAGAGAGAGAGAGAGAGAGAGAGAGAGAGAGAGAGAGAGAGAGAGAGAGAGAATTATAAAACTTTAAAAGGCGATCTCAAAACCTGATTTTTATTACTTTTAAAAATTCGTGAAGAATTCAAAACTCAATATATTTCCTTGTGCTTTGCCATAATTGTTCAGGATGATGGATACAACAATCGTAAAGGATGCATGATCAAACACTGGCGACATTTCATGAACTGTGCGGAGTTTTGAGAAACTAAACCGATACAGTATTAGGCTATCATATAAGTATACACATACATAAGCATTTTTCTGTCATACATGTAATAATGGCCGTGTCATGATTTTCATAAATTCTGCCATGCGGCCATGACACTGCATGACACCACGCATTTCTATATTTAACTATGCATTGAGAATGAAGTACAATCACCACGGAATTTATCATATTAATTTTAAGTCTTAGCTGCTGATAGTTCTTTCTTTATTAATGTTTAATGTGTATATGTAGCCTATACTCTCGACCATAAAGGTAGGTAAAGTTGGGGGCATACGCTGTAGCAGCGCGTGGCCTCAGTGCTTATCTCCGTAACATTGGCCCTTGAGCCTGTGATGGGAGGGAGTCCATCACCCCGGGACACAGGGCCAGTGTGACATCCAGGCTACCACAGTTTACCTTCCCCAGGTTTTCCCAGGTACCCATTTATCGACCAGCCCGAAAGGGAGGAGTATCAGCTGGGTGAGCTGCACGCCGACTGCCGAACCAGGATTCGAACCCGGGCCCGCGGAGTAGTAGCAAGGCACGCTGACCACTAGACCACGGAGGTGTATGCCCTCGACCATAGCGCTACCTTAATCTGGGTACGTGCTTGCTCCCCCTCTATTAGCCACTACCTTCTCATTATACGAGTAGTCAAGTCCCGGATTGCACGAAGCTGGGTACGATGTCGGAGGTATGATTAGGTTCAGCATCTCATCATCGTTCCTTTCGTACTATTCTATCTTCCGGTTTTACAAAAAGACAGCGTCTCTATTGGGTCCAGAACTGGCAGTTATTTTTAGAGCTCTGTTACGTAAGGCTTATTTTCTAGTATGCTGGCTTACTGCTAATGTTACCCCGATACCTAAGGGATCCTCACCCTCTATTGACCCCGGTGATTACAGACCCATCTACATAACCCCGGTCTTGTCTAAGATCTTTGAGTGCTTGCTGGCCAAGCGTCTCACTCGTTTTTTTAGACACAAACAAATTATTACCTTCTAGTCAGTTTGGTTTTAGAAAAGGTCTCAGCACCTCCGACGCTCTTATCTGCATAACTCATGACGTACAAGTTGCTCTTGATGCTGGTTAAGAAGCTAGACTAATTTCACTTGATTTTAGCTCCGCATTGGATCGTGTTAACCAAAAGGCCCTTTTGTTTAAAGTCAGATCTCTTGGAATTGGAGGCCGCTTCCTTCAAGCTCATCCGAGTTTGTAACTGAGAGAAGGCAACGTGTGACTGTTGATGGCTGTTACAGTTATATTAGCTCAGTTATATCTGGTGTTCCCCAAGCAGTGTCCTGGGACCGCTTCTCTTTATTATATTTATACATTTGACATGTGGTGTGCAATCGAGTCTAATATATGACGGCACCTCTATATATGCAGTAATTCCTTCCCCTCAGGATAGACAGAGAACTGCCAAAGTTCTCTCTCGCGATGTGTCTGTCTTGGTGTGGTCGGTGGGGTATGAAGCTGAACCCGAGTAAATCCCACAGTTTGGTTCTTAGCCGGTCAAGGACTCCCTTTCCTCCTCACCCTGATACTGCGGTCAGTGGAATACCGATCCCTAATTGATCCTCACTGAAGTTGCTCGGAGTGACGTACCCTTGATCCCAAACTCACTTTTGAGTTGCACCTACGTTCACTTGCGTCGGCAGTCTCACAAAAAATTGGTTTGTTGCGTAAGTGCGTATGTATTCATCAATGATCTTCTTTCTATAATAAACTGTCCTGTCCACACATACGCTGATGACTCCACTCTGCATTATTCAACTTCTTTCAAAAGAAGACCCTCTCAACAGGAATTACAAGACTCCAGGCTGGGGTTGCAGAACGCTTAACCTCAGACCTTGCTATCATTTCCGACTGGGGTAGAAGGAATCTTGTGTCCTTCAATGCTTCAAAAACTCAATTTCCCCACCTGTGATATCAACACAATCTTCTAATCACCTATCCCCTATTCTTCGACAACACTCAGCTGTCACCTTCTTCAACACTAAATATCCTCGGTCTATCCTTAACTCAAAATCTTAACTGGAAACTTCATATCTCTTCTCTCACTAAATCAGCTTCCTCGAGGTTGGGCGTTCTGTATCGTCTCCGCCAGTTCTTCTCCCCCGCACAGTTGTTATACATATACAGGGGCCTTGTCCCCGCTCGTATAGAGTATGCATCTCACGTGTGGGGGGGCTCCACTCACACAGCTCTTCTGGACAGAGTGGAGTATAAGGCTCTTCGTCTCATCAGCTCTCCTCCTCTTACTGATAGTCTTCTACCTCTCAAATTCCGCCGCCATGTTGCCTCCCTTTCTATCTTCTATCGATATTTTCATGCTGACTGCTCTTCTGAACTTGCTAATTGCATGCCTCCCCCCCTCATGCGGCCCATCCGCACACGACTTTCTACTCAGGCTCATCCCTTTACTGTCCAAATCCCTTACGCACGAGTTAACCAGCATCTTCACTTTTTCATCCCTCACGCTGGTAAACTCTTGAACGATCGTCCTTCATCTGTATTTCCTCCTGCCTACGACTTGAACTCATTCATGAGGAAGGCATCATGACACCTCTTCTCACGTAATTGACTGCTCTTTCGGCTACCTCTTCGGACTATATACAGGAGCGGCGAGTAGCGGGCTTTTTTATTGCTGTTTCCTTTTTTGTGCCCTTGTGCTGTCTCCTTCGCTGTAAAAAAATTAAAAAGTGCAGTCAGCTTTATTCCTCTGATGATGATGTAAAAAAATGCTTTTACTCTTTCATACTGCCTCATTTCGAGTACTGTCATTCCGTTTGGATTTCTGCAGCTGAGTCTCACTTAAAGCTGTTGGATAGAGTGTTCAACCAGATTGAATTTCTTCTTCCGAATCTCGAGATTAAACCTCGGCATCGCCGCTTGGTGGGATCATTGTCTTATTTTTTCAAAATTGTGTCTAATATCGACCACCCATTCAACCGTCGTTTGCCTGCTCTCTCACAACCATCGCGTGCTACACGACACTCCTTGGGGCTAAATGACCGTTCCTTGTCTGTCGACCGATGTAATACATCACAATTTTCCCGGTGTTTCATCCCAGCGACCGTCAAACTGTGGAATACATTTCCTAATGTGATTATTAATTCTTGTAATTGTGAAACACTTAAAATACATGTGAATGCCTTTCTTCTCTCTTGGCTCGCTATCTACGAGATTTTTCTCCATCTTCCTATTCTTTGCTTTCTCCTTCATTCTGTATTTCCCGATATCGGTGAAGTGTCGTCCGTTGGGCCTTTTGGCTTATAGCATTCGTGCTTTCCGGTGGGTCACCTTCACTGATTCATATAATAATAATAATAATAAAAAAAAACACGCCTCGGGGGAGGCGACGGTTGAATGTTGGCGTGCTTCGTGGCGTCCAGGAAGACGCATGTTCACATCGCGCCCGCCGCTACAAACAAGCTGAGATTTTTCCAATCACCGATGAGTGGCCACCCTTCAACCCGGACTCTTAGATTCTCTCTAAAAGAGGATCAAAGATGAGCTCTGGGGAGCAACAATGACCAAGCAGGATGGCACCACTATAAACACTTGCTTGCGCCATAACGGGCTGGGGCTTACCATCAGCCCCACCAAGAAAGACTACCGGTGTGGTGTTATGAGACATCCCAAGATCGTGAGACATCCCATCCTGAATACATACATGAATTTCGACACGGTACCATGTCTTTTGTCGACTGCTTGTCGGGATCTGTCCCACCCAAGTTTATTTTTGTTATTATGAAAGCAAATGAAGACGCATGTATGTATATAATTACGATATCAACAATCACTTCTTCTTGTGACCTGTTCCACTTTGCATCGCTTTTTAGGACCTCCTTGGTACTTTTTTACTTAGATGCTCCACTTAGTTACTCTGTGGTAGTAAAGATTGGGTTCCGCGATGCGAAATTAAGGATGGGATGTCTTAGGACACCGGATGACAGACGACACCACACCGGCGCCAAAGGCGAAACGTAAAACAAAAGTATTCTAAGACGCTTTCGACTGTCACAACAACTATTTCCAAGGCCACAAAGATGGTATGTCGGGTTCTCAAGAGTGTTCCTCACGCTCATGGTACAGAAGCTTTGTCAAACTACCACCAGGGTCATAAAACTATACATGGAAATGCCCAACACAATGCCTATGAGTCATGTCGCATGCGTGTGATAGTGCATCGAAATGTCTATGACGATTATACTACTAAGACTTTTCATATAATCATCTCCCTTCCTCCTCTTGGCTGTCCTCTACCTCTTGAAAAGCCACAGCAGTATTGATTCCCTTACTGTCTTCTGCCAATATTGTCAAGCTAACTGCTCCTCCGTCGCCTTATTCTCAACTACTCTTTCGTCAGGTCACTCCAGGATCTCTAGGTCTCGTAGTCGTGTATATTCAGAGGTGTTACCGGCTTCACTAACGTCCCGCATCGTTCCTTTTTTAACCTTTCCTTCATCGTGTTCCTATGCCTCTAAAAACACATCTACAGTTCGTATCCTCACTCCCCCAACCCTTTAACTAACTTCTTTCATCGTTCCCTCTTCCTCGTGTTCCTCAGCCTCTTAAAACACATCTACAGTTCTTATCCTCACTCCTCTATCCCTTTAACTAACTTCTTTCATCGTTCCCTCTTCAACCTCTACTTCCTCGTGCTCCTCAGCCTCTTAAAATACATCTACAGTTCTTATCCTCACTCCTCTAACCCTTTAACTAACTTCTTTCATCGTTCCCTCTTCAACCTCATCTTCCTCGTGTTCCTCAGCCCCAAAATACACATCTACAGTTCCTATCCTCACTTCTCATTTATCTTAAGTCATACGGATAAACGCTTAGCTGGGTACAAAGAAAGGCATAGGTAGTGGTTTCTGCTGTTCAGTATTCCGTACCCTTCCCCCTCGGTTACTTATTCCGTGGGTTTGGTTCTTCACTTCCTAAAAATAGTGATCCACATTGCATGTCTTATCACTTAGGTTCTATTGTTCATTCATTGTCTTCCTTCCTTCTGTTCTTCCTTCCTTCCGTTCTTCCTTCCTTCCGTTCTTCCTTTACCTTCTTTCTCTATTCCATCCTTTCTTCCTTCCTACGCTCCGATATATCTTCTTATTTCTTTCTCTCCATTTTTAACCTTTCTTTCTTCTTTCCTTCTTTCCTTACTTTTTTTCTTCCTCTTTTCCTTCCTCCTCTACCCCACAACCTTTCTTCCATCTCTCCTTCCTTCTCTCCTTCCCTTCCTCCCCCCCTCCTTCCGTCCCTCCTTCACCTATAACACTAAACTAGAGTCAGCATCCCACCCTGAACACTAAGCCAAGGTCAACATCCCACCCTGAACACTAGGCCAGGGTCAGCACTCCACCCTGAACATTAAGCCAGGGCCTGCATCCCACCCTGAACACTAAGCCATGGTCAACATCCCACCCTGAATGCTAAGCCAGGGTCAGCATCCCACCCTGAACACTAAGCCAGGGTCAGCATCCCATCCTGAACACTAAGCCAGGGTCAGCATCCCACCCTGAACACTAAGCCATGGTCAACATCCCACCCTGAACGCTAAGCCAGGGTCAGCATACCACCCTGAACACTAAGCCAGGGTCACCATCCCACCCTGAACACTAAACCAGGGTCAGCATCCCACCCTGAACACTAAACCAGGGTCAGCATCCCACCCTTAACACTAAGCCAGGGTCAGCATCCCACCCTGAACACTAAGCCAGGGTCAGCATCCCACCCTCAACACTAAGCCAGGGTCAGCATCCCACCCTGAACACTAAGCCAGGGTCAACATCCCACCCTGAACACTAAGCCAGGGTCAGCATCCCACCCTTAACACTAAGCCAGGGTCAGCATCCCACCCTTAACACTAAGCCAGGGTCAGCATCCCACCCTGAACACTAAGCCAGGGTCAGCATCCCACCCTTAACACTAAGCCAGGGTCAGCATCCCACCCTTAACACTAAGCCAGGGTCAGCATCCCACCCTTAACACTAAGCCAGGGTCAGCATCCCACCCTGAACACTAAGCCAGGGTCAACATCCCACCTTGAACACTAAGCCAGGGTCAACATCCCACCCTGAACACTAAGCCAGGGTCAGCATCCCACCCTGAACACTAAGCCAGGGTCAGCATCCCACCCTGAACACTAAGCCAGGGTCAGCATCCCACCCTGAACACTTAGCCAGGGTCAGCATCCCACCCTGAACACTAAGCCAGGGTCAGCATCCCACCCTGAACACTAAGCCAGGGTCAGCATCCCACCCTGAACACTTAGCCAGGGTCAGCATCCCACCCTGAACACTAAGCCAGGGTCAGCATCCCACCCTGAACACTTAGCCAGGGTCAGCATCCCACCCTGAACACTTAGCCAGGGTCAGCATCCCACCCTGAACAATAGCCAGGGTCAGCATCCCACCCTGAACACTAGCCAGGGTCAGCATCCCACCCTGAACACTTAGCCAGGGTCAGCATCCCACCCTGAACACTTAGCCAGGGTCAGCATCCCACCCTGAACACTTAGCCAGGGTCAGCATCCCACCCTGAACACTTAGCCAGGGTCAGCATCCCACCCTGAACACTTAGCCAGGGTCAGCATCCCACCCTGAACACTGAGCCAGGGTCAGCATCCCACCATGAACACTTAGCCAGGGTCAGCATCCCATCCTGAACTCTAAGCCAGGGTCAGCATCCCACCCTGAACACTTAGCCAGGGTCAGCATCCCACCCTGAACACTTAGCCAATGTCAGCATCCCACCCTGAACTCTAATCCAGGGTCAGCATCCCACCCTGAACACTTAGCCAGGGTCAGCATCCCACCCTGAACTCTTAGCCAGGGTCAGCATCCCACCCTGAACACTAAGCCAGGGTCAGCATCCCACCCTGAACACTAAGCCAGGGTCAGCATCCCACCCTGAACACTTAGCCAGGGTCAGCATCCCACCCTGAACACTTAGCCAGGGTCAGCATCCCACCCTGAACACTTAGCCAGGGTCAGCATCCCACCCTGAACACTTAGCCAGGGTCAGCATCCCACCCTGAACACTTAGCCAGGGTCAGCATCCCACCCTGATCACTTAGCCAGGGTCAGCATCCCACCCTGAACACTTAGCCAGGGTCAGCATCCCACCCTGAACACTTAGCCAGCGTCAGCATCCCACCCAGGCAACTATTTTTCTTCCATTCTTTCTTCCTTTCATCTCATTCCGTCCATCTGTATATTTTTTTCTGAATCTACATATGCTTTGTTGCCTTCTTTGTTTACTTCCTCCCTTTCTCCTATTCTTTATATTTTTCTTCCTTTCTTTCTTCATTTTTTCCATCCTTCCCTCCATTCTTCCCTCTCTCCTACAATTTTTTTTTTTTTATAATAATATTCTTTTTCTTTCTTCCTTCTCTTACACTTCAGTTCATCCCTTTATTCCTTTCTTTCTGTGTTCCTTCGTCTGTCCATCTAAGCCAGGGTGAAGCCAAAGATAATCAAGCCGCTGCCGGTTTTCTTTTTTCTCTTAGTTTTAGTTCTCCTCAGTTTCTTTTTTTTTGGTGTTGATTTGATTTTTTTTAAACATTTAGTTTATTTATTTATTTATTTTTTACTTTTCTTTCTTGGTTTTGAGTTCATACGTTTCGTAACATTTTGTCATTATATGTTTTTAGTTTTCTAATTTTTGACTGATCAGGAGTTGACCTTTTTAGATTTGTTAGGTCATTTTTTTTTTACTACTGCTTGAGTTGATTTCTTTGTTGCTTTTTTCTTTTTCTTTTTATGGCTTCTTTATTTTGATGTCTTGTTGGTGACTTAACTATTTCGTTATATTTTGGAAAGTTAACTATTTTTTTTTTTTTGTCGGGGGGGATTTTGTCCTTTTTAGGTTACGTTCGTGAGGAGATTTTTTGTTGCAAATGGTCAGAGCAGTGTTCAGAGTGTCCAGGGAGTGTCAGGGGGCCTTGTTGCGTGGGTCGTCATCAGCGTGTCCGTCCATTGTTCAGAGAGTGTCCAGGGAGTGTCAGGGGCCTTGTTGCGTGGGTCGTCATCAGAGTGTCCATCCATTGTTTAGAGAGTGTCCAGGGAGTGTCAGGGGACCTTGTTGCGTGGGTCGTCATCAGAGTGTCAGTCCATTGTTCAGAGAGTGTCCAGGGAGTGTCAGGGGACCTTGTTGCGTGGGTCGTCATCAGCGTGTCCATCCATTGTTCAGAGTGTCCAGGGAGTGTCAGAGGACCTTGTTGCCTGGGTCGTCATCAGCGTGTCAGTCCATTGTTCAGAGAGTGTCCAGGGAGTGTCAGGGGCCTTGTTGCGTGGGTCGTCATCAGAGTGTCAGTCCATGTTGTGTTTCCATGACTTTTATATTTTCGTATTCTTTTTCTGTAATATCGTTTCTTCGGTATTTTATTTCCCGTTTCCTGGTGTTGTGCAGGCTAGCTGTATCGCCTTATCTTGGTGCTGTATGCTGCTCAGGATGAGTCTCCCTCACCCCAGAGCAGTCAGCAACCCTACCCAATACACAGCACCAAAGGCCTTAATGCTTGCCTCAATGATTTGTTTTCACTTTCATGATGTTTTTCTACAACTTCTTTATTATCGTGTTCCTTTTCAGTAATATCCATTCTTCGATGATATTTTTATTTATTTTCCGTTTCCTGATGTTGTGCAGGCTAGCTGTATCGCCTTATCTTGGTGCTGTATGCTGCTCAGGATGAGTCTCCCTCATATTTTTGTGTTCTTTATATTGTAATCTTAATTCTTCGGTGTTATTTTCTTTTTTTTCCGTTTCCTTGTGTTAGGTAGCTGTATCGCCTTATCTTGGTGCTGTATGCTGCTCAGGATAAGTCTCCTTCACCCCAGAGGAGTCAGCAACCCTACCCAACACACAACACCTAAGGCCTTCATGCTAGATGCGTGGGTCGTCATCAGAGTGTCAGTCCATTGTTCAGAGAGTGTCCAGGTCTAGAGAGTGTCAGGGGACCTTGTTGCGTGGGTCGTCATCAGAGTGTCCATCCATTGTTCAGAGAGTGTCCAGGGAGTGTCAGGGTGCCTTGTTGCCTGGGTCGTCATCAGAGTGTCCGTGCCTTCGTGCGTGCTTGCATGCGTGCGTGCGTGCTTACGTACTTGCGTGAGTTCGTGCGTTTTTTCGTGCGTGGCTGCATGCTTGCTTGTGTGAGTGTGTGCGTGCGTGCCTGCCTGCATGCTTGCGTGGGTGCGTGCGTCTGTACGTGAGTGTGTGTGCTTGCGTGCGTGTGCATGCGTGGGTATGTGATTGTGTGCGTGCTTGCGTGTGTGAGTGCTTGAGTGCTGCGTGCGTTGGGCGGTCAGTGCTTGCGAGCGTGTGTTCGTCCGTTCCTTCGTGCGTGTGTATACTCGTGTTCGTGCGTGCGAGCGTGTGTTCGTCCGTTCCTTCGTGCGTGTGTATACTCGTGTTCGTGCGTGCGAGCGTGTGTTCATCCGTTCCTTCGTGCGTGTGTGTACTCGTGTTCGTCCGTGCGAGCGTGCGTTGGGGATGGGTGCGTGCGAGCGTGTGTTCGTCCGTTCCTTCGTGCGTGTGTACTCGTGTTCGTGCGTGCGAGCGTGTGTTCATCAGTTCCTTCGTGCGTGTCTACTCGTGTTCGTGAGTGCGAGTGTGCGTTGGGGATGGGGGTGTGGGAGCGTGTGTTCGTCCGTTCGTTCTTGCGTGTTCTTGCGTTCGTGCGTGCGAGCGTGGGTGGGGGGTGAGTGCGTGCTTGTGCGTCCGTTCGTTCGTACGTGTGTGCTTGCGTTCGTGCGTGCGTGCGTGCGTTGGGGGGTGAGTGCGAGCGAGCGTGCGTTGGGGAGTGAGTTCGTGCTGGCGTGCGTTGCGGGGTGAGTGCATGGGTGCTGCGTGAGCTAGGCGAATAACACGCGAGAACTTTTCCTGTCGCAGCAGGAGCAGACCGACATCAGCTTCGGCAGCGGCCCCGAGAGTTGCTTCAACTCCCTCTGGGAGGCCTTCCTCTCCTCCTTTTGTTCCTTATTGGAGGGAAGCCTTCCTATCCTGTCACGGCAGAGCGTTAGTCTATTAGTCCCCTGCTTCATTATCCTCTGTGTGTGTGTGTGTGTGTGTGTGTGTGTGTGTGTGTGTGTGTGTGTGTGTGTGTGTGTGTGTGAGCGCGCGTGTGTGTGTGTGTGTGAGGTTCTCAGGCTCGCCTGGCCTCGGGGATCAGCCACGGGATTTTGATTTCTTGAGATGGAGTCACCCTTTTCCTTTTTTCTTATCCTGTATAGGGTCGAGATTTACCACATCACCTCGGTTTGCGATATGCCGTTTTGGGGAGCACAGAGTTGACATTGCATAGGGCTGAATCTAGAGGTAGTTGCACCTTTTGTAGTGAAGATCGCTACGGGAGCTGATTGGCTGGATGGAGGGAGGGAGATGCTAGCTACGGGAGCTGATTGGCTTGATGGAGGGAGGGTGTGCTTAGCTACGGGATCTGATTGGCTGGATGGAAGGTCTTATTTATAAAGTAATCTTCGCCTCGGCTCGCCTGTTTGAAAAGCCTCTCGTTGAAGTTGCCGGGGTATTCACGGACCGTTTTGTGATCCTAGTGATGGCTGTACACGCCTTCAGCGTCATGAATGGTAAAGTCACCCGTGACAACTTGGCCAAGCTTCTCCGCGGCCTTGGGAATAGTCGTAATGGCAGCTCGATACGTTTAAAATAACGGCCCTGTGGGGTAAGAAGTGAGCATTTTTCCCTTCAATAATTGTTTACTCCCACCATCTTAAGTATTGTGCGAAATATATGAATTTGAATAAAAACACTGGTATTTGTCCCGAGGTTACGGCCGTGACGTCACCGGCGGAAGAGATAATATAAAGGAAAGGAGAAAAAATGGAGCTGGAAGTGGAAGGAGAGAAGAAGTGGAGGAAAGAAACTGAAAGGGAAGGTGGTAAAGGAAAGTGTAAATGCGAGGAGGAAGAGAAAGAGAGGGAAGGAAAAAAAGAGAGCTGTCAGTGGAAGAAAAGAAAGACAGAGAAAATATTTGGAAAGTTACGGAAAAATGTGTGATTGGAGGGAGAGAAAAAAGTGTAGGGAAGAGAGAGAGAAAGTGGACGATAGAGAAAGTGAAATGGTGGATAATAAGAGAGGCGGGACAAGGGGACTAAGGAGAAGAAGAAGGAACGCCAATAATGGAGAGAGGGATAAAAGCTGAAAATGGAGGAAAAGGAAAAGGGAGGAAGAAACCAGGAAAAGGAGAAACTAAGGGGGAAAAAAGAAAGTAAAGGAGGAAAAAGGAAGTAAGAAAGAAAGGGAGTAGGGAGCTGTGAGGCGAGTATAGAAGGAAGGAAGGAAGGAAGTAAAGAAGTAAGAGAGAGATAAAATAAGGAAGTAGGGAGGTGAAGGAGGAAGGAAGTAAGGAATAAAAAAAAGTAGGACTGAAAAAGTAAAATAGCAAAAAGTGATGGAGAGAAGGAGGAGGGGAGGAGGAAATGGGGGGGAAATGGAGGAAAAGGAAGAGAGAAAACATCAAACGGGAAGGAAGGGAAGACAAGTGAGGAAGGAAGGAAGGGAGGAAAAAAAAAGGTATATCCAGGGTATCTCTGAGCTAATCTCTCTCTCTCTCTCTCTCTCTCACCATAACTTAATCACCACTACGGTCACCATCGCCATTATCACCACCATACTGCTGTTACTACTAAAACCATTATTACTACTATTACTACTACTACTACTACTACTACTACTACTTTACTACTCCTAATAATAACACGGAAAAAGTCATTAATTACGCCAATGTTTTCTTGCTGTATTTTTCAGGGGCCGCCTCGCGGAGTTTGGCCGCGTCGAACGAGCCATAAAAATCCATCCAGCGCCGGTGAGTTTTTGTTTCGACTGTGTTTTGCATTATTTTATTTTTTTTCCATTGATGTGCCGTATTGTACCGAATTAGTTTAGGAGCGAGATAACTTTGTGCGTGTGTGTGCGTATGTGTGTGATTCGAAATGTCCACGGGTAATACACACACACACACACACACACACACACACACACACACACACACACACACACACACACACGACAATCACATTCACACTCACTCTCCCCATCCTTCTCTTCACCATTCATTAACCTCATAACATAGCCACACCTTGTAGTCAGTCACCACTCCACTCATCTCCATTCCAGTCATCACCCATCACCACTTGTAGCAGTCACCGCTCAAATTTCGTGTTCCTTCCCCTCAGTGACAATAAGAAAATGGGGCGTTGCAGCATAGACCCTATGTTCATTTTTACTTTGTGTCAATGTTTTCGTTCGTGCTCCTGTCTCGCTGTTTCCTGTGCGTCTAATTGTTTATCTCTTGTTACTTGTTTATCTTCTACTGTCCGTCCATGTCCTCTTGTCGTCCATTCGTACACATTGTTATACACATACACCAACACTTAAATGTTACCCACACTTCACAACATTCACACAAACGCATACCCACACGAACACCTTTTCTTAGTGTCTTGTCCGTGTCAATGACCTTTGTGATTTTTGTCCAATAAAGTAACCCTGGCGGATATGACTTTCTCTATCAGTGAACCGATTAGCACTTAGAACACTCGCTACCACCAACACACTAACAACACTACGTAACATCACCACCACTAACACCACCACCAGTCCTCGTCATCACCACTTCCTTCACGCTGTAACTTCACCTCACCTTTCACCCCCTCCTCTTTACCTGTCCGCGCGCACCTGTTGACAATACGCCGCCTGATTTACATTCAAGGAGCCGAGTCCGCCCAAAAAATAGGAGCACGATTTTTTTTTTACCTTTTTTCCTTTTTTCCTGCATGGAGTTTTTTTTCTTTTTTTCTTTTTTGTTCTTCTTGTTTTCTTGTATTAGTTGTTGTTGTTCTTCTTCTTTATTATTTTACTCGTTTTCTGGCTTTTATTTCACTATTGATTTTTTTTATTCAATTTTTTTTTTAACTAATTGATTTTGTCTTTTCCTTTTGACATTTTTCCTTATTTCTTCTTGTTTTTTTTCTTCTTTTTTTCTCGGTGGTGACGTCATAGGGAAAGGGTGATGATGATGATGATGATGATGATGATGACGAGGAAGGAAGGAATGGAGGGGTATGAAAGGAAGGGGAAGGAAAGGGATAGGAAGGAAAGGGGAAGGTAGGAGAGGTAGGTAGATAGGTAAGGAGGATGGGAAGGGAAGGAAAGGGAAAGGAGGAAGAGAAGGGAAGGGGAGAGAAGGGAAGGAGGAGGAGGATAGGGAGGAGGTTGATAGGTAGGCAAGGGGAGGGAAGGGTAGGTAGGAAGAGATGATGATGATGAAGATGAGGAAGAGGAAGAGAAAGTGAAAGAAAAAAAAGAGAAGAAACAGAATGAGAAGAGAGAGAGAAGAAAAAGAAAGAGAGAAAGAGGAGAAGAAAAGAAAAAAAGAGAAAGAAGAAGAGAAGGAGAAAGAGAGGAGGAGGAGGAGGAGGAGGAAGAACAAGATTAAATACACAAATAGAAGGAAATTTATGAGAGAGAGAGAGAGAGAGAGAGAGAGAGAGAGAGAGAGAGAGAGAGAGAGAGAGAGAGAGAGAGAGAGAGAGAGAGAGAGAGAGAGAGAGAGAGAGAGAGAGAGAGAGAGAGTATGCTAATCAGGTGATCTTAGACAGCAACAACTTTTGCAAATTAATGTTTCAAAACTTTTTAGGCCAAACATTTAACGTTTTATGTTGTTTTTTAGCCTAGTACAATACCTGTGTGTGTGTGTGTGTGTGTGTGTGTGTGTGTGTGTGTGTGTGTGTGTGTGTGTGTGTGTGTGTGTGTGTGTGTGTCTGTCTGTCTGTCTTACTGTCTGTCTGTCTGTCTGTCTGTCTTACTGTCTGTTTGTCTGTCTGTCTGTCTGTATGTATGTATGTTGGTTAGTCAGTCTATTTTTCCATCTTTTTGTGTGTTTGTATGTGTTTTTATGCATTTTGTCCTTGTGTCTGTTTTTCTGCGTCTGTCTGTCTGTTAGTTTGTCTATTTGTTTATATTTCTGTTAGCGTCTTTGTATCATTTTCTCTGTCTGTTTTTCTGTTAATCTGTCTGTTTGTTGGTCACTGCCTGTCTGTCTGTCTGTCTGTCTGTCTATATGTCTATCTGTCTGTGTGTCTGTATACAAGCATCCATGAACACGTATTGCATTCACTCACCAACATTCATTCATGCATACATAAATATTCGTGTGTAATAACCTTCATGTGTTTATTGATTTATCTATCCATATCTATCTATCAGTCAGCCTCTATCTGTTTATCAAGCTATCATTTTTTTATTGAGTTTATTGATAGATTAGCCTGTTAATTTTCGTTTATTTATCTATCTAGTTAGCTTTTATTAACCTTTATCCTTTTTATATTCGTTTATTTGACTCTATATACTTTTCCAATCACGTTTTTATCTACCTTCATTTATTTTTCATGCAGATCATTTTTCATTCACTTAAGTTTTCATTCACCTCATTTTTTATTCA